>NC_089843.1:186851528-186881528 GCF_035609145.1 Eleutherodactylus coqui
GGCCATGTCACATGACATGGCCACAGCGTCACATGACGCGGCAGCCGCGTCATATGACGCGTAGGCGGAGAGGCGATTTCACTTTATCTTCCGCTGTGCTACAGTGGAAGATAGCGTGACGGACGGCTTCCGTTGACTGCAATGGAAGCCGTCCACGTGTACACCCGCGGCAAATAGAGCATGTCGCGGGTAAGGACGGGAGATTTTACGGGGCGAAATTCCGCACCGTGAGCATTGAGCTATTAGGTTCAATAGAACCTAATAGCTGCGGGCAACGCAGCAGATTTCCATGGGAAGGAGCCCAAAGGGTGGATTCACTTGTCTGCAGAGGGGGGGGGGGGGGGGATGGAAGAGCCAGAGCAGGAACTGAGCTCCCGCCCCTCGCCACTATTTGCAATGGGGGGGGCGGGACGGCCCAACAGTGGTGTACACCCACTACTTCCCGTAGCGAAAGGGAAACTAGCCGTGCATACCGCACTTTCTGCCTGGGCGATGAACGCTACGTCACTAGTGACGTATGCGTACATTGACCTGCAGGAAGCAGAATGTAGCGCAATGTACGTTACATCACCAGATCCAGCTAAATCCGGCAGCTGCAGGTCACGTGACCCAAGTTACACGAGGATCCAGGAGAAGATTTGGGAGGAGAAGAGGAGAGGTAAGGTTGCCTGGGGAGCAATAGGTAAGTATATAATTTTTTGTTTTTAATGACAGAACCCCTTTAACCCCTTCCCTATTTATACTAGCAGCATGCTGTATATTCCTAGTCTACAATCTAATAGCAATAACAATTAACTGATACATTGATCTACAATTTTCTTAACACTATCTGCAGCAGTCCTGTTGAAGTTAATGAAGCTGTGGTGCTCATGCTCAGCCACTGCTGCCATAGACTTCACGCCTGGGTTGCGATTGAACTCTGAATGACAGGTAAAACCTCTTGTGGGATGATCCTTTTAAAGGGGTGCTCAGGGCTAGTCTTATTGATCACCTATCCTCAGAACAGCTCATTAATAGTTGATTGGCCGGGACCTACTGCTCAGGACCATGAACGATCGGCTGTTCAAGATCCCACAGTCACCTTTTAAACCCACAGGGGTACGGAGTGGAAGCGCATAGTTCTGATCTGCTAGAAACTCTTCTCCTGTAAAATGTAACCAGTTCAGCGGTGCAAGTGATAGCAGCAGCTTGGAAACGGGGCAGTGAGCATCAGGCTGGGTGATGGGTGTCCCGTACCTGCACAGGTAACCTCTCCCACCAGTTATCTGGGACAAAGAAAAGACCTTGAATGGAGGTCATAAGATCAGCGAATAGGAGTGTGTGTATATATGGTGACATATATAGTAGCAAATTGTGAATATTTAACAGAGACCTTTAAGTATAAGATGCCCTTTAGAGCACTTTAACACCTTAACGATCGGCCATATGTGTGTTGATGGCGATGCATTAGAAGCCCAGCGCAGATCTCTTGTGCTGGGATGGAGAGGGTGCTGAGCTGTCGAATGACAACTGGGCACTTGCTCTAACACTGGGGACCAAAGAAACCTAGTATCCCCAGTGTTTAACCCTTTACACGCGGTCATTGAGACCTCTGCATATGAAAGGCTGGCAGAGGAGGGGGCTCCCTCTGGCACCCATCAGGCCCTCGCAATTTGATCGCAGTAACCTGATGGCTTGGTATGGCACCTGGAGGCTTGAATATAGTCTCTGTGTCTGCCAGCTATGGTGTCCGATGAGGCTCTTCATAGGCTTCCTAATGCATTACTATACTGATATATAGTAGTGTATTAGAGGAGTGATAAATAATGCTGTTAACCAAGTCCCCCAGTGAGACAAAAATAATAAGAAAATAAATTAAAAAAATGCTAAAACCCCACCTTTCCCTCTTTTAGGCCTCCCTCACACGGGCGTATTTGCATTGCAGAATTCGGAGCGGGATTCTGCCTCCGGAATCTACAGCAAATTAGGCCCATAGCATGCTATGAGAAAACATGATTTCCTGCCCAGAAGCGGAAATTGACTGCGGTTTTTCCGTGTAGGGGAGAAATTGCAGCATGCTGCGATTTTGTATGGGCTATGCATGGCCGGTTTCCATTAAAGTCAATGGAAGCCGTCCTTCCCGTGGTGGTCCGGCTGGCACATTCGCAATCGCTACGGTGAAGACGCTGTGTCCTCTGTACTGCGCATGTGCCGTACAGAGGAGAAGACGCCGGACAGTTAAGCTGGGGTCACCAGCCAGGCACTAGGTCGAACCCCACTGCGGGAATCCCACATGTGGGGTCCGACCCGCCTTTGTGCAGGCGGCCTTACTATGTAAATAAAAAGCATGTATGTGGTATCACTGCGTTTGTAAAGATCCAGAGAAAAAAGTTAGTACATTATTTAATCGACACAGTGCACATAATGAAAAAAAATAGACTAAAAAGCAATCAAAATGTTATGTTCCCAGATATTAGATAAATGAAAACCAGAGCTCACAAGCCCTCATAGAGCTCCGTTGGTGGAAAAACTAAACTATATTTTTTTTTTCTCCCTGACTTAAAAGATGAGACGAAATTGGCCACCTACTTGTCACTTGGTTGCTGCCATGTTTATTTGTGGTGACAATCTGGAACAAACCAAACCTTCTCATAGAAATGTATTTGTCTGGTTATCAGCCAGTATAATAGGACCTTCGGGCCTCGGTCAGATGAACATGGTTTTTTTTTTTTGCGCACCTATGTGCGCCAGAAAATGCGCTCCATGGATGTGGAAAATGTGTGTGACTGAAGCTTTGTGTTTTTTTTTTTTTTTTTTTTTTTTTTTTTTTTTTTTGTTTTACATGTGCGCAAAATTGTGTGTTCAGGCCTTCAACGGGCAAAGTTTCATATGCCCGTTCACTGGAGCAGCTCTGCTTGTAGAAGCGCAGCTGCTTCACGATGGTCCCCTCATCAGTGATGAGGGGACTCCCAGTGGGGATAAAAGAATTCCCTGCCACAGCTGTGGCAGAGGATCGCGATGCTATCTTATTGCTTTCCATGGGACTGGCGCTGCGGGATCTGCAGAAAAATGGAGCCTGCTGCGATTTCTTCCCATGCGTGCGATCCGCATGCCAGGAAAAATTACATCCACATGCTTTTAACTGTTTTGCGAATGCTAATGCATCCCTATGGGCGGCTTGCCCGCGCGGGGTTCCGCAAATCAAATCCGCCCGTGGACATTGGGCCTTAGAAGGCGGACTGTATTAACGAGGATTACATAAGACTCATGTTCTTGAATTTACTGGTGGAAATAAAGTGGAATTTGTACACGAAGTGTTACTTATTATATGAGATCCACTTTTGGTGTACAGTTGTATTATAACGTTTTGTGTTGTAAACGATAATGGACAAATGTGTGCGGAATCCTTGCATATTCTGGTTGAATGACATCTATTGAATATTTGTCCATTGCCATGTCTTTGTATGTTTGATTATTTCTCTGTCGTATTTTCTCTCAACAAATACCCTGTTTCGTTTTTTTCCTTTTAGGAACTTCGGGTGGACTTTTAGTTCTTGACCTATTATCGGCTATTGATGTTTGTACTGTGCATTTTGTTTCGGCAGAGTCCATACAGTACATATGAAACTGAAAAATACTTTGATTTACCAGAGTATGAACCAAGGGCTGTAAACGAAGGACTGAGTAAGATGTTTATTGTCCGTGCTAGAGGGCTGCCGTGGTCGTGCACCGCAGAAGACGTGCTCAACTTTTTCTCTGGTATGTTTTTTACTCTGACACTCTTAATGTGGCACATAAAATGAAACTAAAACTATGCTGAATGTAGAAACCATTATGCTTGAGGTATGCACTATAGTGAGTACTATCCTGAAATTTCATTTCAAAGACCAACACCGTCAGGGTGCTTATAGATCGATCTTTGACATGAGTGAATGATGTTAGAGTTCGCTCGTGTAGTCTGTTTACGCAGGCAGATAAATCGTTCGCTTGCAAATTGTTCAGTCGTTCATATTCGCTGTACGAGCGAACGAGAATGACTGACTGAACGATCGGTATTTAAACCACACAATTATCGAAGGAGCCGACAATGATTTTAATGCTTGCACAAAATGAACGATAAGCAAATGAATCATCATTGGCTACATTTACATTGAATGAGAGTTGTTTAAATTCTAACCATCCAGAGGTATTTTATTGTCCACATGTACGCTCCTCTTAAAGCAGGCCTCAACAAAGATGACCGCACCGCTCCTCTGACCACCTGATGCACACTGTACATTTGTATGCATCTGTAGACTTTAGTAACTACACACTGCTCTGATTGGCCTGAGCTGATTACTTCGGTAACACTGGTCAATCAAAGCAGCGTGTATTGTCTTATGGACCATTTACATGGGATGATTATCACTCAAAATTGGCTCAAACAAACGAAAATGAGCGATAATCGTCCCGTGTAATTGCAAAAAAATTGTTTACAATACGTTCACTTTTCGTTATCGCTGACTTCCAGTCAGACTAAAAACCATTTTGGGATTCTCGCTGAGTGTAAACTCTCCTTGCTCAGCTCTTCCCTCTTCTTAGAAAGGGAAGCAATGAGTGAGAAGCCTGTGATTCAGCAGTGAAGTTGGCCCGTCTAAACGCTCTGCACGAGAGCTAACTACCTTAGCGGTGCCCCGGGGCTCATGCAGTCGTTTTAAACGACTTTAGTCCCATCTAAATGGGACATTTGCGTCAGGTTGTCGGAGCAGCCATCTTTGTTTGCCCAGAACTGGGAGGTCATTTTAACACATTTAGTACCATTAACAGTAGAACTAAGGGCTCCTTAATAGAGATGAGCGAACGTACTCGTCCGAGCTTGATGCTCGGGCGAATATTAGGGTGTTCGGGATGTTCGTTATTCGTAACGAACACCACACGATGTTCGGATGTTCGGGTAACTTTAACTTTCTTCCCTGAGAAATCATTTCTATATGCGCTCAATGGGGCCGGCGGCAGCAGCGCCAACCCCATTGAGAACATATAGAAGACAAATCCTTCTTCTCTGCCACAGCTGTAACAGCTGTGACAGAGAAGAACGATGTTTGCCCATTGAATTCAATGGAACCGGCAATACAGCCGACTCCACTGAATGCAATGGGCTGCCGGCGATCGCGGGATGAATTGTCGGAAAGGGGTTAAATATATAAGCCCTTTCCTGCAATTCATCCAGAAATGTGTAAAAATAAAAAATATATATATACTCACCTGGTGCCGACAGACGGAGTTCAGCGCGGCAGGCTGCAGTTCTCCTGAACTGCTCTGAACAGCTGTGAGTAGTATTCAGCAGCCGGGGATTTAAAATCCCCGCCTGCTGAATAAGATGCCTCTGAATGGTCACAGCCTGACCAATCAGAGGCCAGCCCTCACTCACACCCATTCATGAATTCATGAATGGGTGAGTGAGGGCTGCCTCTGATTGGCTCAGGGGCAGCTCTCCTGCCCCTGAGCCAATCAGAGGCAGCCCTCACTCACCCATTCATGAATTCATGAATGGGTGTGAGTGAGGGCTGGCCTCTGATTGGTCAGGCTGTGACCATTCAGAGGCATCTTATTCAGCAGGCGGGGATTTTAAATCCCCGGCTGCTGAATACTACTAACAGCTGTTCAGAGCAGTTCAGGAGAACTGCAGCCTGCTGCGCTGAACTCCGTCGGCACCAGGTGAGTATATATATATTTTTTATTTTTACACATTTCTGGATGAATTGCAGGAAAGGGCTTATATATTTAACCCCTTTCCGACAATTCATCCCGCGATCGCCGGCAGCCCATTGCATTCAGTGGAGTCGGCTGTATTGACGGCTCCATTGAATTCAATGGGCTAACATCGTTCTTCTCTGCCACAGCTGTTACAGCTGTGGCAGAGGAGAACTTGCTGTGTCGTTCCCATCATTTTCTTGAATTGCCAAGATTTTCACACATGAAAACCTTAGCGAGCATCGGCGAAATACAAAAATGTTCCGGTCGCCCATTGACTTCAATGGGGTTCGTTATTCGAAACGAACACCCGAACATCGCGGGAAGTTCGTTTCGAATAACGCGAACCCGAACATTTTGGTGTTCGCTCATCTTTACTCCTTAACATGGGTGTACCGTCACAGCGTATTACGCACACGTATTTTTCCAGGCGTAACACACGGTGAATGGGGGCATTGAAGGTCAGTGGACTTTCACTCTTCCATTCACACGCCGGTTGGACACTACGTATCGATACGCAGTAGAATTAAATTACTGCATGCTCTATTTCTCCATGTATTTTACTCAGCTCTTGAATAGGCTGCTTATAAAACACTGTATATACTCATGCATTTCGTATGGGCAGCTTTTTGATACACATACTTCCTCTGTTCATATTAAAAAAATATATAGATCACACTGCCAATCGCAGCCCGTACGCGATCTTTGCCGTCAGAGCTTATGAGCTGCAATGCGTACAACACTGAGGGAGACCCATGGCACTGTATGCATACGCTTGTGTGAGCCCTAACACTAAGGAAATAATTGTAAAATAATCCCTGTCCCCTGACACCGGGTGTTCTGCTTAATTACTGTGCAGCTGCTAAAGTGCATATTAAGTAGTCTAATGAGCAGTATGGCTGTTTTGGGTCACCTATTAGGACCCTTTTTTTGTAACACAAAGGGAATTTTACTGTATTTTGACACGGATTACTTCAAAGAGTACTGGATTGCTTGCTTTAGCTGCAGTAAAACAATACTCCGGTAGAAAATGTGTGGAGAACATTGATCCATAGAGTGACCAAAGGTCGGATGTGACTGAACGGATAATCATCATCAAAACAATACGCTTATATTCCACAGGCTGCAATGTACGGAATGGTGCAGACGGCGTACACTTCATATTTAATAGGGATGGAAAACCACGAGGAGATGCAGTCATTGAGTTTGAGACATCAGATGATTTGGTAAAAGCATTAGAACAGCACAAAAAGTATTTGGGACAGCGCTATGTGGAAGGTGAGCAACCGCTACCACTTACTACGCCGTCATTGTATGCTGAGGTGTGGTCATGGCGAATGGGGTTGTCTTGATGTAAACATATTGATGACCTATCTTTATAATAGGCCATTAATAGTAGATCACTGGGGGATCTGTCGCCAGAGACCCCTGCTAATCAGTTGTCTGCTGGGCCATTGTTCAGGTGCACTGAGCTGATGTTTTAGAGGAAGCAAGACAGCTCCTTTCTCACTGCAGTGATAAGGCTTGGTATCACAGGCAAAGAACCCTTTCGCTGCAATGGTAACTTGTTCAGCAATACCAAACCTGGCCACTCCAGTGGGAACAGAGCTATCTGCTTCCTGTAAAAAAATGGCTTCGTTCCGGAGCACATTGGCCTGGCAAACAGCTGATTGGCAGGGATCTGTGGCGGCACTCCCTTTTTTTTAATCTACTAGTGATCGCCTATCCTGCGTATAGGCCATCAATGGGTTACAACTGGACAACGCCTTTAATTCCTTAACTATATACATCTTTGTAATATACTTGTTTTTTTCATTTTGCTTTGAGGGAGTTGTGCGTTTACTTTTACTTTCAGTGCTTTCTTTGTGCACAAAGTTTGTTGCCAAGTGTATCATCTACCATTTCCACTCCTGTTAGGTGGTCACATGTGGTGTTTGAATTGAATCCGGATTGGTTATTAGCAGTACTCTGGGTTTGCTGACATCTGTAGTTCCTTCTATATGGAAGGAGTACTGTGTACAAAAAGTCCACGGACACATTGCTTCCGGATGGTGTCCCATCTGCAGTGTCCTTGCGAGGCAGCTTTAGGCCTCATGTCCACGGGGAAAATCAGATCCGCTGCAGATTCTACATGGAGAATCTGCAGCGGGTCCCTCCTGCCCCGCGGACATGAGCGCCGAAAATAGAAATTTAAAAGCATTTACCTTTCCGTAGCGGGCGGCGAAGGTCAGCTGTTCCTCACGGCCGGATCTTCATTTTCGGCCGGCGGATGAATTCCTGACGCCGGCGGCACGTCGCCGGCACGTCGTCGACGTGCCGCGCGCATGCGCCGGGCACATCCGCCGAGCCGAAGCAAGGGAGATGCGGCCGTGAGGAAGAGCAGAGCTTCGCGGCCCGCTGCGGGTGAGTAAATGCTTTTAATTCCTATTTTAGGTCTCCCGCGGATCCGGACGGCTTCCATAGGCTTCAATAGAAGCCCGCGGGAGCCGTCCCCGCGGGAGACCCGCATGAAAATGGAGCATGGTCCAGATTTTTTCATGCTCCATTTTTTTTTAAATGCCTTTTATTGACGATCCGCGGGTATTTATCTACCCGCGGGTGGTCAATGCATCCCTATGGGGTGCGGATCCGCGCGCGGGAGATCCGCTGCGGATTTTAAATCACATTTTGCCCGTGGACATGAGCCCTTAGGCCTCATGTCCACGGGGAAAATCGGGCCCGCTACGGATTCTACATGTAGAATCTGCAGCGGGTCCCTCCTGCCCCGCGGACATGAGCGCCGAAAAGGAGAATAAATGAGAATAAACTTACCTCCGATCCGCTCCGTTTCTTCTCTTCGCCGCGGCGTCATCTTCTCTCGTCGCGGCCGGATCTTCATTCTTCGGCTCGGCGGATGTGCACGATGACGTCGGTGACGTGCCCCGCGCATGCGCCGGGCCGAAGCAAAATGATCCGGCCGCGGCTGAGAGAGGATGGCGCGGCGCCGAAGAGAAGAAACGGAGCGGGTAAGTAAAATATGATTTTTGTGTCCCGCGGATCCGGACGGCTTCCATAGGCTTCAATAGAAGCCCGCGGGAGCCGTCCCCGCGGGAGACCCGCATGAAAATGGAGCATGGTCCGGATTTTTTCATGCTCCATTTTTTTTTAAATCACTTTTATTGACGATCCGCGGGTATTTATCTACCCGCGGGTGGTCAATGCATCCCTATGGGGTGCGGATCCGCGCGCGGGAGAAGAGTTAAAATCCGCTGCGGATTTTAATTCTTCTTTTCCCCGTGGACATGAGCCCTTAGTGCTTTCCCCACTTACAAGATCAGATGCGGGCTAGGACCGCCCAGAGCCGCATACTATGTGCACTCATGCCACTCTATCCGATGAACATCCAGTCAGTCAGAATATCTTGTCTTGTTTTTTCTAGGTATAGTGGTAGGTTGGGGGATTCGCCCTCCGACAGGGTGCCTGGGAGCGGTAGATCCATCTATTCGCTCCCCTCCGGTCAGCTCTGTCTGACATGCAGATTCACTATGGGTCCAATCCCTCTCCAGGTGGTCTCGGAACCAAACCAACATTGATTTCTTTCTAGGAGGACTGTGCTGCTAGCTCAGTCAGCCGTGTCCATGCGGACATGGGTCACTCATGTCATCGGTGATGCATGAGTGGTCCTATCTAGGCGGAGTCCGACGCTGACCATTTGGCGGCAGAATGGGCCTCGTATTCTTCTATTCGTGATATCTGGGCTGCTGCCGTTAGGAGTACTCTGTAGTCAGTGGTCTACAACTTCGCTCCTACAGCGTTTCTCCATGTAGCCTTCCTATGCAAGTAAGAGCGCTGTCCGGGAGACAAAGTATTTAATCAGACAGAGTTGGTAGCGTGCTGCGTTCCTCCTGTACGATTGCTTGCAGGAGACCGTGAAACGGTATACACTAATACTGATTTTAATTCTTTGTGCTCGCCCTTCCGACTCTGGAGGGTTTCATAAAGGGACCAGCAAGACTCATGTCTGGGGGTAATTTGGCAGTTATGCCACGTTTTTAGGGTGCCTGGTTTGAGTCATGCGGTGGCAGTGACATCTTGGTAGGGAGCCACCCTGGCTTGACAACTCGAATACCTTTTTTCCTAGGCCTAGACGACTTCAGGGTTCGTGGACTTTATGCAGAAGGTGGAGGCTGTGGCCATTGTCACAGTCTGAGAAGGCTGATACTAATGGTATTTTTGAGCGGTGTGTCCCCATCTGCCATTCTCTCTGGTAGGGGTAGCTCCCATGCATTTACCTGGGGTGCTTTTTACTAACCCTTCTACAGCAGTGCTGTCATTACGACAACCTACCTAGCCGGGTGTCTACAGTCTGGACTCTAGAGGAACCTGACGTTCAACTAGGTCACCTGCTAGAGGGCCCCAGCTCTTTTAAGTTTCACCCCCCTTTCTGATGTTGCTAATGTCACGGCCAGCTTGCCCAGTTTACTCATCAATCTTCTAAGCGGGAGGCCCTATTGGGCAGAAGTTCTTTGGCATCAAAAGAAGGTCGTTATCGTCCTGTTGCATGTTACCTTACTGCATGTGGTATTTTGACCCACGTTGATGAAGTCTTGTCCCATGGGATGAGTCGGTCACAAGTGGGCTTGGTCATTCACAAACTTACCTTTCTCTAGTGGCCTTCTTCAGTCGCCCTGGCTCTCTGCTGGTGCTCCCGAAGACACTAGTGGATCATTTGTTTCCGAAGAGGGTTCCTCACACTGGCGTTGCTTCGCGGCAGTACAGGGTTACTGTGCTAGAGATATCCTATGTTCATGCTGTGTTACGGCACATATTTCTCAGATAATGGGTGCCTCGTTGGAAGCTCCTTGGCAGGAGCCTTTTTGCTGTTGGGCGGATGGGTCCGTTTTCTCAGGCCCCTTTATGCTCCAACTCTGAGCATGCTGGATGCCTAGGCACGCATTAACGCTAGTTGCAGTTAATGAGCTGATTATGCTTCTTTACACCTACCTTCTTATATTTTCCCACCCCTTGGGTACTGCTCTTGAACGTTCCAAGTTCAAAGCTGTATACAAAGTCTGATGGCATCCACTGAACCAGGAGAAAGCTGCAGGGATTACAGGGGTCCTCACAAGGGAGGATACCCCCGTACAAAGAAAGAACTAAACTTGATTACAAAGAGATCCTGCGCTCATAGGATTCACCACTTTGATGGTATATGATAATGGAGAATTCTCTCAAGTAGTAAAGACTTACTCTGGAGAAGAAGGGTATGATGTCCACAGAACCCCCTCCTATTAGTTGTCTTCAAAAAGTTCAGCCAAATGAATTAGAATATTTTCTTCTTTATTCACAATTAAAATGTAAGGCCACGCGTTCCGGTGCTTCAAGCACCCTTTTCAAGCCAATGAACATGACGAGAAAGAGATTTTAGGGTAAGTTCCTTACAAAATCCAGTTTTTATACAATGTGATTTTTTTAAAATTGCTTTGCAGTGTTTGAAATGAGCCATAAAGATGCAGAGTCATTGCTGCAAAGGCTGCAAGCTCCGGTGTCGCCCACTACATCCTCCGCTGCGTCTCAAGCTGCACAATCAATGGCTGGTACCCCAAGCGATGGCACTGTGCGCCTCCGTGGACTTCCGTATAGCTGTACGGAACAAGATATTGTCAATTTCTTTTCAGGTGAATTGTAGTCATATAGTTTTTGACTTTATTTTATTTTTATTTTTTTACATTTTTAACATTCTGAAAAACTTTGACATTGTGTAAATGCTTCCATTTGCTGCTTCTCAGACACAAACGTGAAGTGGAAAATGTTCTGTGTTTCTCATTCCATCTTCAATTGGTTGTATTTAAAAGTTGATATATACGAAAGCTTATTTTTTTCAATATGGTCTTAAGGGTGGATTCGCACATGTGCTGCAAGTTCCGTCTCAAATCCGGCAGAAAATACCGGAAGAAAATGTTTCATGCAGGGCTTTTTCTAGGTGGAAAGCCAACGGACTCCACGAACAGATCAGGAAACCAGGACCCCCTACCACTAATTCTTTAGCTAGTACTTAATATGTAAGGATTCAATGTCTGTATGACTCTACAAATGGGTGGCTTGTACAACCCAAATGAAGTTTCAACTTTCTTGTGCTGACGGTGATGCGGGAATGAAGGCTACATTATTGTGCTGTATGGCTAGTTATACTATAAAGTGGATTGCTGATCACACAGCCGGGGTTCACAACTTTCAGTAGAACGATCTGTGTTCTGTCTTTACAGGTCTTGGTATAACCGATGAAGGCATAACGTTTGTGTATGACCAGAAGGGGCGCAAGTCCGGGGAGGCATTTGTACAGTTTATTTCTGAAGAACATGCAGAGCAAGCACTTTTGAGACACAAGCAGGAAATAGGCAGCAGGTAATGTTTTGTATTACTCAGATTATATATAATTGACATTGCATATTAGTATTGCCTTTTATTCTATTAGTTTGGTCTATTTGCTCATTGCGCTGCTTACAGGAGTGTAACTTGTACTTAAGGTGTTTTTCATAGAATACGCCATAAATTCCTGAATGATGCGGGTCTGATGAGAACGGTGTCAAAGACAGCACTCTCTTTGTTTTACGGTTCAGAGAATACAGTGATCCAAACGTTTGAAGGGGTTGTACTGAAATTTCAAGTTATCCTCTTTCACTTCGGAGACCCCAGCACTGATCATAAGAACAGTGGACCTGTGTCCTCCATCCTCCTCACTGCTAGATTGTTGCAACCCCCCTTCCTCGCACCAGCGCTTCATTTGCTTTCAATGGGATTGCCGAGAACCCAAAGCAGCATCCGTTTAGGTATTTCCATCAGCACCATTTTATTGAATGGCGCAATACCAGCACATGTCCCACCCGCCTTATATTCAGAGTGATGTCATTATGGGGGAAAAGAAAAAAAAACAGCAGCGACAGAATGGGATGGAAGAGTCTAGTTTTTGAGATCCACAGGGGGTGTCAGTGGTAAGACCCGCTTATTGGCAAATTGAAATTCTGGTACAATCCCTTTAAATTTCTCTATCAATGTACGAATTCACAGAGGGGGCAGCGTAAGTCAAACAAAATTATATAGAAAGCCCTATTCACAGACGTGATTTGAATTAAAATAATAAATTTTATTAGCCTACCATCAAGGCGAAGGGAACTATACTTCTCTAAGCTATCTTCTCTCTAGGAGGGTATTAGGGGTGCACTAATCAAATTGACATCTATAGAGACTAGGGAAACTTTTCCCGATAGAGAATCCATTTAAGAGGATATTTTTCTTTTCTCCTCGACAAATCAGCTTATTCCAAAAATTGCATTTAGTAGCGTTGGAATCTCTCCAAAAAAGACCAAAAATCTGGATCTGTATTGGATTAAGGCTGACTAAGGTCTACGACTGGTATACTAAACCAAGCGTAGAAACCATGCGTTCAAGTTGCCCCCTTTCCCTATGAAAGGAGTCCAGTCATTCTATACTGGTTCTTAGAGATTCATGAAAATGAGGGTCTGACATCTATAGGACACATATTTTATTTCACATCAATATCTAAGTCAGCCATCTCAAACTAATGCTGAGAGGTTATTTTTTGCTCTCTCCTAGAGGAGTCTATTATCCGTCTCAAACCAATGCTGAGAGGTTATTCTTGCTCTCTCCTAGAGGTGTTCATTATTTTTTGATACTCAATTTTATATATGCTCATCTCCATTTAAATCTCAAGTATAGATTCTCCTGAAGATCCACATATATCGAGTGGTGAAACGCGTAGAGAACATAAATACAGAGTAGCAGGAGTATTGCTCCAAGCTGGACATGACATCCCCAGCTTGAAGCATACGGAGTACAACCAGAAGTACCCATCAAATTAGGGGGTGGACTATTTCCCCACACCTGAGAGATAACACTTCAGATTCTGCGTGAAATACAGAGTAGCAGGAGTATTGCTCCAAGCTGGACATGACATCCCCAGCTTGAAGCATACGGAGTACAATCAGAAGTACCCATCAAATCAGGGGGTAGACTATTTCCCCACACCTGAGAGATAACACTTCAGATTCTGTGTGATGTCCTGTTCTAAAATTCATCTTGAACAGAATGAACTATCACTGATGAGAGACAACAAGAAAGCAATTTCTCTCGACACTCGTGAACCATTCACATCTTCATAGTCTCTTATATGAAGTACTCTCCTTGGAAGTGTTATATACAATAAGTAACATCATAAAAACATATTGAGTGTCAAAAATCCAAAACTGTGGGAATAAATCCACAATTCGGATGAGTTTTGTGTTTGTGTTGTGCCCACTGTGTGTTGTGTAGTTTTAAATAATCCTAATAAAATTTATTATTTCTATCAATGTAGCTGTATGAGGGCCTGTTTTAGCTGTATATATAATGTATTGAGAATTTTCTTTCTTCTTTTGCATGTTTGGGCAGAAAAATGCCACAACTTTTAGTGGTTTGTATTTACGGTGTTCCTCGTGCACTTTAAGTGCATAATGTTTTTTGCTTTCCTGCTTTTGTGAAATAAAGCTAAAAAAACAGTGTTTTTGTTCTGTCTGATATTTTAAGCCATATTTTTTGACTTTTCTGTCAATTGAGTTATATGAGGGCCTTGTTTTTTGCAAGGTGAGCTGTAGTTTTTATTTCTACCATTATTGACTTATTGTAATTTTAATGAAGTCCCTTTTGGGGACCTTATTCATGCAATCACAGCTGATTTCTCATGAATGCCACGAACTTGGCTCCTGAGTCCAATCAACCACACAATCATAAATGTCACTAACTACTTTGTGTCGGCGCATAAAAATTTACGGCTGGTGCCAATCGGGTTACCTGTAGAATACACTGCAGGTAATGTGGCTTGTGTCCTATCATCTGATATTGCTCGGTTCAAAATAACTCGCTAGAAATGGATAAAATAAAGTGCGCCTCTTACTCCACAACCAGACACGCTTATAACATCTACTCAACGTTTTTTAAAAAGAGAATATGTGTAGAATTTTTGATACTACCAGCTATCTAGTTTCATTAAATGTAATCTTTATTAAAATCCAGAATTAATAAGAGTTTTATCGTCTTTAGATTAGCGATAATTAGGAAACTGATTACTACATTTGTAGCTTTTTTTTTTCATAAAGAATTGCATCTTCTGTAAATAGAAAATATTTGTTTGCCGTCTCATGAGCTGAACGCTTCTAAATGTACTGCCCCAATATGAATCCTACTGGCTTTGTGACAGTCTGGATTAATTTGTTTTTGTTCTTCAAGGTACATTGAAATTTTTCCAAGCAGAAAAAATGAAATTCAGAACGCTCGCTTCCTTGTTAGAAGAAGGAAAGGTGTTACTTTTGCGCCGACCATGAAAGAACTTTATGATCCAGACATTTCTATTAACAATGAAATTAAGGACCGGCAGTCAGACCTGGTTAGTGAGAACAATCACATGAATGGTGAGACACGGATTCCTAATCTCTATTTACTATATTTCTAGAATGGAATAAATACTTTGGGTCAAAAGAAGAGTCCTATTGGATGATGTTTTCTGTATTGTATTTAAAGTTGTTTTCTAATGGAAATATGTTACAAAGTGTCGGCACATCAAGAAATGCACATTAGGACTCACTTGGAGCCCATTCACATGTATTCCACAGAAGCAAACGGTCCCGTTAAAGCCTATGAGGCTATTCATGCGGCCATTTAAAAATTAAAAAAAAAAATCGTGTATGGCTGATTTCACATCTGGGTTGGATCTTCCAGTCGGAAGTGCCATCGTAGATCCGGCACAAAATACCAGAAGAAAGTTCTACATGCAGTAAAATGACGGTTTACTGAACGGACCCTGTTGGTCAATGGGGTCCATTCAGTGCTGTTGAGATGGATCTATTCAGCCAGGGAATCCCCTTTCCTACTCCCATATTGGAACAGGAAAACTGAACCCCTGGCACAGATGTGAAAGCAGCCTAGGTCCTCTTCTCATCTTTTTGTCGCTGACAAGAATGGGGCATCCAGTGTGAATGGTCCGCACAGATTGGACAGCACACTTATGGCTTTGCCTCAGCTGTCCTATGTATGTGTCATGAGTTTTTCAGGCGCAATAGAAACACACCCATGTAAATAAGCCCTTACTAATATTGTCCAAAACTAGAGGCATGTGGCGGTAATGCGGGTTATTGCTATCAAAATGAAGCTCAACTTTTAATAAATAGCATGTTGTTGTCTGATATGCACATTGCATGCCTTACACTCATTCGTGAAACTGGACGGGAACAAGCCAAGCTGTGAGGTTTTCACACGGACGATCTATCTGTGTGAAAAAATAGTCTGTTTCTAGCCTTATAGGCTATATTGGGACCGTGATGGCACATTCCTGAGAATACGGCTGTTTTCTTTAGTCTTAATTATGGTGCAAACTGTTAAAATGCAGCAGATTTATCAGTGACTCGTGCTGGATGATAAATTTGGTGCATTCTTACTGTCTAGTCAAAGTTTGTACCACCTTTTTTTTTACCAACTTCTATGTTTGCACCATAATTTTTGGAATCCCTTGTAAATGGTTTACTTGCATGTATTTCACGTACACTGTATATACTGCTGTAGGTGTATTATTACTCCCTAATACCTGAACTTGCGGCCAGGAAATCCTTCCGCCTCCTATGAGATGCAGGCATCAGTGTAGTGGTTGGACAAAAGATCCAGCCTGGCTGCTGTATTCAGAATGGAATGGAGAGGGAAGAGTTTAGTGAGTGTAAGACCGATTTTATAGGGAGTTGCGGTGATTTCACATCTGCGTCAGAACCTCCAGCTGGAGGTTCCATCACAGATATAGCTGAAAATCCAGAAAGAAAAGAAACTCTGCATATAGCGCTCTTTTTTTCTGCCAAAAGCCAGAAACAAGGCGGACCCCATGGCCAGTTTTTCTTCGGCCCAGATCTCGACAAAATTCTCGAGAAGGCATCTGGCAGGAAGAAGGGGTTCCCAGAAGAGCTGCAACAGAAGGGGAAGACCTTTTTTCGGACCCCAGCGCAACAGCCCGAGTCATATAGGGGCAAGGGCAAGACAGGCCGCTGAAGTTATCCCAAGGGGAGTAGAGGGCTCTTCAACCCCCACCAGGGGGATCCAAAAAGACAGTAAACCTGACACCATCCCAGTGAGGGCGAGTCTAGGGAACTTTGTGGATCGATGGGCCGTGATTTGCGAGGGCTCATGGATCCCAGAGGTCCTACAGCAGGGATACCAAATAGAGATGGTGTCCCTCCCCAGAAGGAAATACGTTACCACAGAAGGCTCGGCACAACAACTATGCTTACTCCAACAGAGCGTCCGGGACCTACTACATTCAAACGCAGTATCCTTTGTACCTCAGAACGAAGAGATCCGGGGTCACTACTCTAGACTCTTCCTGATAAGGAAACCATGCGGAAAGTCACGCATGATAATAAACGTAAAGCCCCTGAATGCCTTGATCAGACATCGAAAGTTCAAGTTAATCTCCTCAACAGTGAAGCTGATACCAAAGGGAGCCTATATGGCGTCTATAGATCTAAAGGATACGTACTTTCATGTGCCGATCCACAGGGATTCTCAGAAATACCTGAGATTTGCACTAGATATGGGCAGAAGAACAAGTCCTCTTCAGTTCAGATGCCTTCCCTTCGGGATTTCCTCAGCGCCCCGAATTTTTACAAAAATCATGGCAGAGGTAGCAGCCTACCTAAGGCAAAGATCAATCCTAATAATACCTTATCTGGACGACATCCTGATTTGTAGCGGGGTCCAGAGAGCTCTTAGCTGAACACCTGGCAACGGTGCTCGATCTGCTCCAATTCTTAGGATGGATAATAAACTGGGAGAAATCCAGCTTAGATCCCAGCAGAGAAAAGATATTCCTGGGCATAACGCTCGACTCGGAGACTCAATGCTCCTTTCTTCCCGAGATAAAAATACAGAAGATCCTTCAGCTAGTCAAGACCTTTCTGCAGAGGCGGTCATGTACAGTCCGGGAGGCCATGTCCCTCCTAGGGAGCCTGACATCGTACATCCCTGGGGTAGCATGGGCCCAAGCGCATACCAGACCCCTGCAGATCGCAGTCCTTTCAGCCTGGGACAGAAGACAGTCCTGATTAGGAACAAAGATGCGTATCAAAAACTCAGTGAAAATATCTCTGCGTTGGTGGACATCTCCAGTAAACCCGTGAAGGGGAGTCCACTGGATACAGAACCTAGCCACACACATCACGACAGACGCAAGTGTCTGGGGGTGGTTGCGCACAGGGAGACCAACTTCTACAGGGTCCCTGGCCGCAGGAGATAAGAGGTCAATCATCAAACTACAGAGAACTCCAGGCGGTTTGGAAGGCCCTCCAACTGCTGGGGGACTCAGTAAGAAATCAACACATAAAGATCCTGTCGGACAACACCACGGCGATTGCCCACATTCGGCGCCAAGGGGGCACAAGGTCACCAGCCCTACAGAGCATCTCGCAAAAAATCTTCCGCTGGGCAGAGGGCCGAGTCCTCTCAATCTCGGCAACATCTAAAAGGATCGCTGAACTGGAGGGCAGATTTTCGCAAGAAAGATGACGTATAGACCGAGGGGAGTGGTCTCTAGCTCAGGGGGCATTCAGAATCCTGACGGACAGGTGGGCACCCCCACAACTAGATCTATTTGCAACCAAAGAGAACGCCAAAGTGAAGAACTTTTTCTCCCTCAGACAAAGGGACCAGCCAATAGCGGTAGATGCCCTGAGCCAGAATTGGGGAAAAAAGCTTGTGTATGCCTTTCCTCTGATACTGTTGATTACAAGAGTGTTGCAGTACTTCAGATCACAGATATGCACACTGATTCTGGTGGCCCCCTTATGGCCAAAGAGGAGCTGGTTCGGTCTTCTAAAAGCTCTGAGCATCCAGGACCCAGTCATCTTCCCTGCCCAGGCGGATCTATTGACGCAGGGACCTCTGGGCTACCCGAAGATAGACAAACTCCACCTAACAGCCTGGATCTTGAGGAGTCCACACTGAGAGGAAGAGGGTTCTCTGAGAAAGTAATCGGGACCCTAATGTCAAGTAGGAAAAAAAACAACCAACCTTATCTATCAAAAAAATCTGGAAGAGGTTTATCTCTTGGAGGCAGGGAAGAGATTCCCAGGACTCTTTTCCAGTAATCCCCTTAATCCTGGAGTTCTTGCAAGAGGGCCTGGATATGGGCCTCTCCTCAAGCATCCTAAGAGTTCAGGTCGCAGCCCTTAGTGCTCTGTTTGACACAAAGTTATCAGAGAGCAGGTGGATTAGCAGATTCCTGACAGCAGCAGATAGGTTACGACCTAGGCCCACAAATATATTTCCAGTCTGGAATCTAAATTGGGTCCTGAAGGCAATGTCAGCAGAACCCTTCGAACCGATCGAAACGCTTTCAATAAAAAATGCTCACCATTAAAACAGTCTTTCTGGTGGCCATTACCTCAGCAAGATGGGTTATTGAACTACAGGCTGTATCTATCTGCCACCCGTTTCTTAAAATCACCTACACAGTGTTCAAAACAGACCCAGCCTTTATGCCGAAGGTAGCGTCACCCTTCCATAGAGCTCGTAATGTAGTAATCCCCTCATTATTCTTCAATAAACCTAAAGACGAGGGAGAAAAAACCCTAAACTGCCTGGATGTCAGGAGAGCGGTCCTGAGTTATATTAACACCACAAGTCACTGGAGACGGGACGATAACCTGTTCGTCCAGTTCTTTAGCCCAAACAGAGCACCAAAAAGCTCCAGAGCCAGGTGGATTTGCCTGGCCATTACGGAATCCTACAGGGCCCTTGGGAAATAAGTCCCCTCGCTTCTTAAAGCCCACTCCACAAGGGTAGTAGCATCTTCATGGGCCGAGCATAGTTCAGCGTCGTCTGTACAGATATGCAAGGCCGCCGTTTGGAAGAAGCTACACACTTTTGTTAAGCATTATAGGGTAAAGGTGCAGCAGGACGAGGACATGGCCTTTGGCCGCAAGGTCCTCTTGGCGGCCATCCCACCTTAGATAATTTTTAGTTGGTATGTCTCAGGTGGTGCTGTTGTGGAGACGACTGGGGAAATAGGAGATTTATACCTACCAGATAATCGAGTTTCCAGGAGTCTCCACGACAGCACCCGTCCATTTACCCCCCTATTTCCCTTAGGAAAAGTATAGGTTAAAATGCCAGTTACTTAGGCAAAGAGTTAGGTTACGCTCCTACCCTGGCAATTCGTTAAAAACCACTGAGGAAGGTGGGAGAGAGGGGAGCTTTTTAACCTCTCTGTGTGTTCCTGTCCAACCAGGAGGAGGCTATCTCAGGTGGTGCTGTTATGGAGATTTCTGGAAACCAAATTATTGGGCAGGTATAATCACCTATATTTTTTTTGCACCAAAATTGTGTTTGCCTTTAATATCCTGCACTTCAGAACTCTTGGCCACACCTCTTTTTCAAGACCCTTTTGAAAACCGCGTAGAGGCGCATAAACCAAAAATGTCTGCAAATTTTGTTCTGCAGATGTGTTATGCATTTCATTTTTGTTCTTTTTTTTTTTTTCCACCCTCAGATTATGGGAAGGATATGTCTGGGAAGGCTGTGGATGCCAGTGAATTCACGGTTGTATCGCCAGTCCATGATATCCACATTCGAGGACTCCCTTTTAATGCTTCTGGACAAGATATTGCAAATGTGAGTTAAAGGGCTTTCTCCAGGCAGCTCCGGCTGGCAGTACAGGAATACAACTGGGTCGGAGCGGAGGCCGCTGCTCCGAAACCGGTGTAGTGGCCGCTGCTTGTAATTACGAGTGGTGGCTACTACACGGGTCGGAGCAGCGGCTTCTGCTCCGACCCGAGTGGATCGTAGCACTGACAGTCAAAGTTTTTAGTAAATAATACAACTTCAAGAGCACTAAAAGTAGCTGTTAAGAGACTGCAATAGTTACCCATTTTCTTTTGACAGTTTTTCCATCCTGTAATACCATTGAAGATAAATATTGAATACAGTGCAGATGCTGGAGTTGCTACTGGTGAAGCGGTAGTAAGATTTTTGACCCATGAGGATGCTGTAGCTGCCATGTCCAAA
This sequence comes from Eleutherodactylus coqui, assembly GCF_035609145.1. Lineage (NCBI taxonomy): Eukaryota > Metazoa > Chordata > Amphibia > Anura > Eleutherodactylidae > Eleutherodactylus > Eleutherodactylus coqui. Next base: position 186,872,313 of record NC_089843.1, read on the forward strand.
AACAGATGCCATATGCGTAAGTCTGACTGCTGTTCACACCACTGTGCACTTCATTTTATATCACCAAATTGTCCAAAACAAACACAGAAAATGTGCAAACAAGCAATATGACCACCCTGAGTGCTTTAACATCGTAAGGGCAGGCTCACACCAGCGTAATTTTACCACGTATTATGTGGTGAATGGAGTCAATGAGAGTACATTGATTTTCATTGACCAACTCAAACTAGCGTTGTATGTATTGCATAAAGAACCTAGCATGTTCTATTTTACCACATATTATGTGCGATGGTCCTATTCTTCACTACAGGCATGTAAGTAAACGCTTTACATACGCAATTACAATGTATATGTGCTGTATTTATACGCAATGCCACTAAGAGACAGCGGGAAGTTTTTTATAAAAAATAAATAAAAATCACACTGCGCATGTGATGGCCGCTGCGTTATACGCATACACTTGTGTGAGCCTGACCTAATGGTGCAGCCATTTTGTGCCTTCAAGACAGTGATTTTATTCTTTGCGCCAATGTGATTTTTTTTTTTTTTTACATCAGATTTTTAAATATTTTCTTTCTCTTTTTATTACTTTTGCACAATAATCACATGTACTTAGTTTTAGTATCACTGTGGGGGCTTCACCATGCGGTTACTTGATCACTTCAGTAATGTACTGCAATCCAAAACTATATTATTCTGTTATGCTTGCCACTTTAAAACTAAAATGCATCCATGAAATGGGAGCTGCGCCTGCAATTACTAGCACTGGCCCCTACACAAGGGTAAACAGTGCTTCTGCTCTGATCCTGGTGTTCTTGGCAGCCGCTTCCTGGATAATCCGTTTTAACCCCTTGAGTGGCACGCCCGGAAATTTTCCGGGACGAGCTCCACTGCTCATAGTGACATAGCCCGGAAGATTTCCGGGCTATGTATCACTATGGGAGCTGCAGAGCACAATGCCACAAGCTGTGACAGTGTGCTCTGCCTGCACAGACCCACAGAAAACAAAGCAAGGGCTTTGAAAAACCAGCAGAAGATATTGCCGGCATATCGGCAATGTCCTGCTTTGTTTACAGGTTGCCATAGAGACCATCGGCTTGTCAGAAGCAAGCCGATGGTCTCTGGGGCAGGGAGAGCTGGTTGTTAGCTGTCAGAGGACAGCTAGGTACTAGCTCTTAAAGCAGAGATCAGAGAAAACCTCCGATCTCTGCTGTGTTAACCCTTTACATGCTGCAGTCTATGTGACTGCAGCATGTAAAGGGCTGTCACTGCAGCATGTAAAGGGCTGTCACCATCGGACCCCCAGAAAAAGGTAAAAAATTATTTTAAAAAAAATTATAAAAACACTTTTCTCCCTTTACTTTGTAAAAAATCAAAAATACAATCACACATGTGGTATCCATGCGTCGTAATGACCCAGAGAAGGAAGTTAATACATTATTTAACCCCTTAATGACATGGCCCCTTTTTTTCTTTTTTCCCCATTTCTTTTTTTCCTCCCTCCTGTTTAAAAAATCACAACTTGTCCTGCAAAAAACAAGCCCTCATATGGCCATGTCAATGGAAAAATGAAAAAGCTATGGCTCTTGAGACGCAACTGCAAAATTAGTTGAAATTCAATGATTAGACCATTTTAAAAAACCTGCCCTGGTGGGCACGACAGGGTGGTAGGAAACCCGCCACTCAAGGGGTTAAAGGTGAAATTCTCATAAAATTGACATACTGCAAATTTAAAATCCTTGGTGTCTATTCTACACAGACATTTTCCGAAACCTATGGGCGAGACTGTAAGTCTCATCCACACAGCTTGTCTATAAATTTGGCAGTATTGTTGCCTCATGTCGATCATAGATTCTCTTTTTCACATTAATTGAAAGTTTATTTAATAGTTTTCAAGAAACATTAAATTATTTGTTTATTCTCTCTCTCTCTCTCTCTCTCTCTCTCTCTCTCTCTCTCTCTCTGTCTCTCTCTGTCTCTCTGTCTCTCTGTCTCTCTCTCTCTTTTTTTTTTTTAACCTTTTCTAGAACATGGATACTTAGAACTGTTCCTGAATTCATCGCCAGACGGTAAATGAGATCTGTTTTGGTAGTATGGTTGTGCACATTAAAGAGGTATTACTAATATTATTCATACTTTTGCTTCTGTTTTTGTTCTCAACTATGTTCAAAACAGAAAAGCCAAAGCACTGGTGGTGTTGCTAACTTCTACTGTGTTAGAAAATACATATTTCATCCGTTGACGCAGGACCTCTATCAACAGACCCAGAGGTTGCAATTCTAGCCATAAAACCATTCCCAAACATGACTTTAGGGTACTTTCACCTGAATCCCTTCCTTTGTGAAAATTGCGTAAAGCAATGTTCAGATGTTACAGTATAACAGATGCGGATGAATTTTCAAATACTTACAATGCTCATTATTGTGCAGAAATTACATGGATTTCATCTTGTGCAGTGCATGGTGTGAAATCTACGACAAAATCCACACTTATCGCCTTCATAATCTGAGCTGGAAATATCTGCCATATCTGGGCATGGCCTTACATTAAAAACGGTTTATGGGTTATGACTCCTTTTTCATATAAAGCTATTAAGCCTGTAATACTACACCTTCCTGGACAGACGTGAATATCGCACTTCAAAAGTAGTTGTACAACAATTGCCAAGAAATAAAAAAAATGAAAATGGCTCTTTGGCATCAGTTTGAAAACTTGATAAGGTGATTTTTCACTCAGGGTAGTAATTTAGGGTTAAAGGGCCTCTATTGAGGCCATAAGGCCTCTACTCTTCTACTATACCTCTGCATGCCATTAACTTCAGGCAGACTTTTTTTTTTTTAATCCGATTCCATACAGAATAACTGAGCATACCACATTTTTCTTTCCCATCGGACTCCTTGTCTTGGAAGGTATGCAGCTTTTATGTTTCTTTGCTAGTAAGAGCTCATGTAGCCCAATAGAGCTTTATATAAAGTATTGCATGACTCTCTACTAAACTGTACTCTGGCCAGCTTTTCTATTAAGATGGATAAAAAGGTCTCATAAGAAAAACTAATATCTTGGATTTGTTACAGCACTGTAAAGAATGACCTTTAACCCCTTCAGTGGCACGCCCGGAGATTTTCCGGGACGAGCTCCACGGCCGATAGCGATATAGCCCGGAAGATTTCCGGGCTATGTATCACTATGGGAGCTGCAGAGCACAATGCCACAAGCTGTACATTGTGCTCTGCCTGCACAGTCCTACAGAGAACAAAGCAAGGGCTTTGAACAACAGAAGCAGAAGATATTGCCGATATGCCGGCAATCTCCTGCTTCTAAGTCCCCTGTTTTGTTTATAGGTTGCCAGAGAGACCATCGGCTTGTCAGAAGCAAGCCGACGGTCTCTGTGACAGAGAGAACTGGTGCTTGGCTGTCAGAGAACAAGCCGGCACCTGCTCTTACCGCAGAGATCAGAGAAAACCTCTGATCTCTGCTGTGTTAACCCTTTACATGCTGCAGTATGTGACTACATGCTGCAGTGACAGCCCTTTACATGCTGCAAAGGGCTGTCACCATCAGACCCCCGGAAAGTGATCAGGGGGTCCTGATGGGTCCCTGTGGAAGTCCCCTAAAGGGACAAAAATTAAAAAAAAGTTTTTAAAAAAAGCAAAAGTAAAAAAATTATTAAAAAAAATAAAAATAAAAACACTTGTCTCCCTTTACTTTGTAAAAAAATTTAAATAAAATTACACGTGTGGTATCCCTGTCCTAATGACCCACAGAAGGAAGTTGGTACATTATTTAACCCCTTAATGACATGGCCCCTTTTTTTCTTTTTTCTCCATTTATTTTTTTCCTCCCTGAAACATAAAAACTGTATAAACTCGTTATCACCGGAATCGTGTGACTCAGAGAATAATGTTATTCTGCACGCTGAACGCCGTAAAAATGAAATCCAAAAAACAAATGACAGAATTTATCCCCCCCCCCCCCCCAATCTTCCTACAAATGTTTTTACAAACGTTATGCAATACATTATATATACCTGAAAATGATGCCATCAAAAAGTACAACTTGTCCCGCAAAAAACAAGCCCTCATATGGCCTGGTCAATGTAAAAATGAAAAAGTTATGGCTCTTGGAACGCAACTGCAAAATTAGTTGAAATTCAATGATTAGACCATTTAACCCCTTGAGTGGCACGCCCGGAAATTTTCCGGGACGAGCTCCACTGCTCATAGTGACATAGCCCGGAAGATTTCCGGGCTATGTATCACTATGGGAGCTGCAGAGCACAATGCCACAAGCTGTGACAGTGTGCTCTGCCTGCACAGACCCACAGAAAACAAAGCAAGGGCTTTGAAAAACCAGCAGAAGATATTGCCGGCATATCGGCAATGTCCTGCTTTGTTTACAGATTGCCATAGAGACCATCGGCTTGTCAGAAGCAAGCCGATGGTCTCTGTGACAGGGAGAGCTTGGTGCTTGGCTATCAGAGGACAGCTAGGTACCTGCTCTTACAGCAGAGATCAGAGAAAACCTCCGATCTCTGCTGTGTTAACCCTTTACATGCTGCAGTCTATGTGACTGCAGCATGTAAAGGGCTGTCACCATCAGACCCCCGGAATGTGATCAGGGGGTCCTGATGGGTCCCTGTGGAAGTCCCCTAAAGGGACAAAAAAAAAAAAGTTTAAAATTATTTTAAAAAAAATTATAAAAACACTTTTCTCCCTTTACTTTGTAAAAAATCAAAAATACAATCACACATGTGGTATCCGTGCATCGTAATGACCCAGAGAAGGAAGTTAATACATTATTTAACCCCTTAATGACATGGCCCCTTTTTTTCTTTTTTCCCCATTTCTTTTTTTCCTCCCTCCTGTTTAAAAAAAATCACACCTTGTCCCGCAAAAAACAAGCCCTTATATGGCCATGTCAATGGAAAAATGAAAAAGTTATGGCTCTTGAGACGCAACTGCAAAATTAGTTGAAATTCAATGATTAGACCATTTTAAAAAAACCTGCCCTGGTGGGCACGACAGGGTGGTAGGAAACCCGCCACTCAAGGGGTTAAAAAACCTGCCCTGGTGGGCACAACAGGGTGGTAGGAAACCCGCCACTCAAGGGGTTAAAGAAGTGTGAAAAATAGTACAACACTGATCTGATATAGATTACTCTGTCCTGATGAAAAGTTATCAGTGTTAGTCTTGGAGGACCCCTTTTTAAATTGGACCTCACAATCTAAATTTACCTCTTAGTATATCTTTGGAGAGTGGGAGAAAAGGCCAAGCTAACATTGCTGGATATACACATTAAATAACCAAAAGGGTTGTTGATCCGGATCTTGGAGTCAGGTGGTAACTCTCAAATATAATGCGATGGGGATTACTCTGACTGCCGTTATGGAGCCGGGAAGGAATTCTTTTTATTTTTTTACCAGATGGGGTAAATTCTCTTCTCCCTTATTTTTTTTTTGTTTGTTTTGCTTTGCCTTGCCTTTCTCTGGATCAACAAAGGGGGCAAAACTTTTGCGCAAGCTAGCCTTGTGCTAAATTTTCCAGCTTTTCTACAGTTCTGGCGTAACACTATTAGTAAATGTACCTGCATATGTTGTGTATCTTCCACTTGATTATACCACTATGTTAACACCCTCATGTCTTTGTTTTAGGACACTTATAAGTTCTCCAACTCCTGACATTAGACTGGACATTAGACCTGTTTTCTTTTAAATGGCTGTTTCAAAGATTGGACCTTTTTTCATTTTAAATATCTTTGTTACCTTACCGAGTGTAAGAAGATAACTGCTTCTAACTCGGCAATCAAGAGGATACTTCAAGAGAGTACCCATGCAAAATCACTTATTGGCCTGGAAGAAAAGCTCTCAATGGAGTCCAAATCTCAACAAGCAGTGTTTCTTCATCAAAGTGCCTAAGATCGTACTGGGAATGCAGTTCTTTTGGAATTGAGGGAAAATGATAAACTAAAAGCTATACGCAGGCGTTTACATGTCCTGCATTGCCCATTTAGATGTATAGACACACTGGTATGTGTTATAGTGAATGGTCATTTGTATTACTCCACCTCATTGAAGATCTGCTGCGTGTGGTGGATTTATTTCTTGCATAGTTCATTTGCAATTGGTTATAAATGTATTAAGTTACATTTCTTTGTAGTATTTTGGGGTGGGATAACATGGAATAAATGATGACAATGGTCTGCTTTTGTTGTGTGTGTTTTTTTTCCCATTTGTATGAATGAGTTCGGTACATTTGAGCAAAGATTAAAATACTAAAGACCCTACTGGTTGTCCTGTCACCTTCTATCTTAAGAACAATTGTAAGTTCTGTCAAAGGGTTTCTTCAGAATTAAAAAAAAACAAACAACAAATTATTGGTACTCCCGTACGTAATGTAGAGTGATATCCTACTGCTGGACAGAAACCCAGAGAGGATAAAAGCAGGAGACGCACTCCAGTTTAGTTTTCCTTTCCAGTAGATAGGATCCGAAGAAGATTAAAGGATACGCCTTACTTTGGGCTGTGGGCCCCCTTTCATTTCTTGTGCGTTCTTGGGTTCTTAGACACCGTAGCCTTTTAAGAGCCCCTAGTGTGGGGTGCCCTCTTTGCTCTTTCGCTGTAGCATTGCTTTTATATGAGTGGGTTGCTCCAGTTGAGCTGAGTGTGTCCTTGGGTGCGACAACATTCCCCTTCCTGGCATCTACAACTACAACCTGCAAATTCATCCTCCACAAAATCTTCTGCATGAAGGGCAGTATCCCCCCCTTTCATACAGGGTGGATGGACGACTTACCATATTCAGGGAGACTTGGTTAGCTGACCTCTCAGACTGCTTTCTTTATTACGTATGGGAGGCTGTTTTAGAGGGTTGCACCATAGAATTTTCGGTATGACCCCCACCTCTGACTGCATCCTTGATGGCGATCTTAATGTTCCCATCTGTTGCATGGATCAGCGATGTTCTCAGATTTGCTGTCTGGTCCAAGTACTATCAATTCATTGCGCTTCCATTTGGTTTGGGTATTTTCCCACTACTTCCCCCTCTCTACCCCACTCCATGGCTTTACAGAAGTTCGAGCCTCACTAATAGCTCTTCTCAACCCCAAGGGGATAGTAGCCCTACCCTTTTTAGACGACAACATGATAAAAGCCATCCTGGATAGTCTCCACATTGCTCTGCACATACTCTCCAGGTTTGGGTGGATTGGCAACCATCCCAAGCCATCCCTCACAACGTTGCAATGTCTGCAATTCCTGGGACTCTGCTTCAACACTGTTCAAGCTCATTTAATACTGCTGTCAAAACTGGAAATTCAAAATCGCTCTGCTCCTGGCTACCATGTGCAGTCAGGAGCAGAAAGATGTCACTGGGCACATGATCACTGTTATCCAATGGATAACAACGGTCATTTAAAGTAAAAAAAAAAAATAAAATTTAAAAAGCTTACGTTTCATCTCCCCTCACGGATCATATCCGTAAGGGAGGATGAAAGTACATACATAAGGCCCCCGGATTTATCCGTGGACCTTACCCCAGCTTCTGCGCATATGCCTGTCGCCAAAATGGCGGACACATGCGCAAAAGCTGTGGATTGCCAGGATAATTTAAATTCTCCCTGCTCCTGGCTACAAAACTGAGCCAGGAGCCTGGAAGTTTCACGGAGGCCGCGGTGAGCGGTTCCTGGTCACATGTTCGCTGTTATCCAATGGATAATGGCGATCATGTAAAAGGTTAAAAAAAATTGAAGTTTTATCTCCCCTGGCCTCCGTATTTGAACCCCGACGCGATCCTCCTCCGTGAACCTTTCCTGGATTCTGCACATGGAACCGCGGGCAAAACGCCGGACACATGGGCAGGAATGGGGGAGCCCAGGAAAATTAAAATCTTGCTCCAAGCGACCAACGGTCGCCGTGAGCCTGGAGCAGTGACCTTGTTGAGCGGTCACGTGATAAAAAGGTAGTGATCTATTTAGGAGCGATTTCACATGACATTACGGATAATAAGCAGATCAATCGCATCGGATTACATAATTCCGCTCACATTAGTGGGTCGGAACTCACAGAAAAGAGAGCGCAGCAGGTTCTATTTTACTGCGGATATCCGCAACATAGAGCCCATTGTACTCTATGGTTGTGGATATACCCACGGCCCATACGCAACTACATTGTGTACGGGCTGCAGGTACCCACATCATCGCTACGCGATGATGCGGGAAATACAAGCAGAAAAAAAGGCGTACTGCGCATGACCGCCTGTGTGAGTAGGCAGTTATGCGCAGTACATTACGCGGCCGTACGCAGTGTCACAGCTGGGATCCGCTGCGGGCCTCCGCAAGCGGATTCCACCTATGGCTGCGTGAGCTCAGCGTTATTCAGACTGCTACCTGTAATACATAATTTACAAGAAGCCACGGGACACTCTCCTTCCTGCAGTTCCAGGAGCAGCTTTTGAGCACCACCTGTGTGAGACCGCCGCACCTCAGTGAGCTTACGAAGACTCACAGAGCACTACTTACCCACCACTGAGGTCAAAAAATACCCCCCAAAAAGCATGAGAGGAGGGGGGGATACCTGGTTTTATTGCCCCATGTACCCATCCCAACCAGTCTCCGTAATTAATCCCTGTCTTCGGAAATACCACACAGTTCACATTATTAATTTTATCTAAGATTTGGGGAATGCCGAAAAGGGCGTGGAAAGGGGGGGGGGGATTTTTATTCCTTACAAGTGAGAAGTGGGGCCTGAAATGTATTCAGTTGTGCCCTGCAATCCAACGGGTGTTCCCTCCATTATAGGCCTTGCAATGTGTCCTGTAAGAAGATTTGGGCCACAATGGGTATGTTTCTGAACACAGGTATCCATTTTGGGGTGACCGTCTTTATTCCTACGTATGCTGTAAAAATTTTTTTTTTTAAATGTAATTTTTTTTTCTTCTGCTTTGCTCAGATTCATTCAAATACTGTGGGGTCAAAATATGCCGTAGACCGCTAGAGGAATTTGTTAAAGGGGTGGTCTCGCGAAACCAAGTGGGGTTATACACTTCCGTATGGCCATATTAATGCACTTTGTAATGTACATTGTGCATTAAATATGAGCCATACAGAAGTTATTCCACTTACCTGCTCCGTTGCTAGCGTCCTCGTCTCCATGGTTCCGTCTAAATTCGCTGGCAGCTTGCTTTTTTAGACGCGCTTGCGCAGTCCGGTCTTCTCCATTCA
>NC_089843.1:186935745-186989176 GCF_035609145.1 Eleutherodactylus coqui
GCTTGCCTGCTGCTGTTCAGCAATGAGCTAATCCTTCAGAGCATTACAGACCCTGTCTGCACATGATCAGATCCTGTATTACGTCATCATAGTCTCCTGACCATGAATACGTCATGTGACAGTCACATGATAACTGTCACATGCAGAGTCTAGTAAACAGCATCAATGTGTTCCAGGCGCTAGAGTCGCCATGGTTCCCACGCGATGGCGTAATAGATGGTATTAAACTGGACTTCTAATGAACCTCCTCAAGCTGTAACACAGTGTCAGTGATCAATTACTGACAAATAACCCGAAAGCGGGTGTACTAGAGGGTCATTATCACAATCTGGTTGATCCAAAAAACGGGATGATTTGGGTTAATGTTGCTGTCTCCTGGCAGACTGTTGATGTGATTGGTTGATCTTTCTTTCCATGCACCGGCCATTAATTAAAGACCATTTTAATGTGTGTATGTATGTATGTATATGTGGATGGTCAGTTTCACTAAGGAATCATAGAATGGTAGAGTTGGAAGGGACCTCCATGGTCATTGGGTCCAACCCCCTGCTCAGTGCAGGATTTACTAAATCATCCCAGACAGATTTTGTCAAGCCTTTGTTTGAACACTTTCATTGAAGGAGAACTCACCACCTCCCGTGGTAACCTGTTCCATTCATTGATCACCCTCACCATCAAAGTTTTTTCTAACATTCAATTTGTGTCTCCTCCCTTTCAGTTTCATCCCATTGCTTCTAGTCTTTCCTTATGCAAATGAGAAGAGGGCTGATCCCTCTGCACTGTGACAACCCTTCAGATATTTGTAGACCACTATTAAGTCCTTTCAGCCTTCTTTTTCGCAAGCTAAACATTCCCAGATCCTTTAACCACTCTTCATAGGACATGAGTTGCAGACCGCTTATCATCTTGGTAACTCTTCTGAACTTGCTCCAGTTTGCCAGTTCTGGGAATCCCACTTTAAAAAAAGACACAGACAAAGTATTCCAGATGAGGTCTGAATAAAGAAGAGTAAAAGGGGATAATGACCACACGTGATCTAGACTCTATGCTTCTCTTAATACATCCCAGAATTGTGTTTGCGGTTTTGGCTGCTGCTTCACATTGTTGACTCATGTTCAGTCTATGATCTATTAGTATACCCAATTCTTTTTCACATGTGCTGTTGTTTAGCTCAATTCCGCCCATTCTGTATGTGCTTTTTTTTTTCATTTTTCTTGCCTAAATGTAGGACTTTGCATTTCTCCTTGTAAATATTCTGTTAGTCGCTGACCAAGCTTGAGAAAGACCAACACCTGGTCGAAACGGTACTGCCTGTGACTTTTTATGGAAGAATAAAGGTTATTTTCTTATTTTTGCATCTTGTGTGCTACCACGTACTCGTGTGCTAAGTTCTTAGTTCCTTCTGATGACTCGGCCTCATTACCAAAGACTCATCTATGATTTAAGTACACCCAATACCAGTCAAGATTTAGGACTGATTCTGACAATTCCTAGTAACTAAGGAACTGATACTGACAGTGTTCCAGTTCCTTCTGAAGACTCAGCCTATATAGTTAAAATAGTCTATTACTATAAGTAGGCTACGATTGATGGTGATGGAAAAAATAGTTCAACGCGGTTTCCTAGGAGGACCCTAGTTCAGCAGGAGCCTGGTGATAGTAGACATGACATGGTAGGGTCCAGTCACAATAGATGTCCAGACCCTTTAAAAAGGAATGTAGAAAGCGACACACTCACATACCACGTTCATTGGTAGTGGGAAGCCTTGAATCCCCTGCACGCTTACCAACAGATCCCAACCACGGATCAATATCATCCAATCGTGCAAAAAAAGGTTCAGGAGCAGCAGATAGGTGCAAAATAAAACATCCTCCAAGATCCAGGATGTTGTTTTATTGTATTCCACATACATAAGGAAACGTTTCGGCTGGTGCAACCAGCCTTTTTCAAGTTATCAAATACACACTGACTAACCACATATATACATAAAATCACCAATCACTTGCAATTACTGTTAAAAACGCCCACCTGATGTAATAGTGGTGCCCATGGGAACCAGATTATTAGCTGGATAATGGATCAGACTGCATACTCTGGTCCAGTACCTCTGCAACTTAGGACAGCGCCACATCGTGTGTGTATAAGGTCCACTGTGTGGATCTTGCATCTATTACACAAAGGGGTATCTCTCACACCTATATTGTGTAGAAATGCAGTGAGGTCTACTATACCCTGTGCAGCAGGTAGATTTGTGATAACCTTTGAGACTTACTCAGAGACAATTTAGAAGTCTTTTGTAACACTTCTGCCCACAATGATTCCTCGATTGGACCAATATCCTCCTCCCATTTATTCTTCGTCACCAGAGGGTAGCGCAGGTTTATCTGACCCTGTATATAAGAATACATGCAGGATATCTTTCCTTTGGTACTAGTAGAGCCTCCTACTATTTCTGCTGCCAGCTTTCTTCCAATTTCTAAATCCTCAAGGCATCTCTCTGCCTGGAATGCGTGGAGCTGCAAATATTTAAAGAATTGAGTGTGTGGCAGACCATACGCATCTCTCAACTGCTTAAAGGATTTTATATTAACTCCTGACACTAGCTGAGGCAAATGTCTGATCGCTCTATCCTTCCACCCCTGAAAGCCCTCCAACTTCTATAACTCTTGTTGTCTCAGGTTATCCCAGAGAGGCGTATAGCGTGTAAAACCTTTGATCCCCATTATATCTTTAACCTTCCACCAAACCCTATGCATAAGGGCTAAAGTTGGAAAAGTGTGGGGACTGCAGCGGGACCTGGAGCTCTCTAAGGGCCTCAAATAAGTGTGCATTGTGGAAATGAATTTTCAGAAGACAGAAGCTCCCATCCCGCTTATCCTCAGATTCCCATCCCATGAAGTGTTGTATTTATGATGCTGGGAGAAAATGATGATGGATCGGGCAGTGCTAGTCCTCCATCTCCTTTACGATTACACCAGCCTAATTCTTGGCCATTTATCCCTCCAAATCAAGTCTCTAAACAAACGGTTGACCCTATAAAAGAGGCCCTGTGTAATCCAATGAGGCGAATTATGGAGCAGGTATAGTAATTACGGCATCCATATCATCTTAAAGGGGTTGTCCCGCGCCTAAACGGGTTTTTTTTTTTTTTAACCCCCCCCCCCCCCCCCGTTCGTCGCGAGACAACCCCGATGCAGGGGTTAAAAAAACAACCCGCACAGCGCTTACCTGAATCCCGGCGGTCCGGCGTCTTCATACTCACCTGCTGAAGATGGCCGCCGGGATCCTCTGTCTCCATGGACCGCAGGGCTTCTGTGCGGTCCATTGCCGATTCCAGCCTCCTGATTGGCTGGAATCGGCACGTGACGGGGCGGAGCTACACGGAGCTACACGGAGCCCCATTCAGAAAAGAAGAAGACCCGGACTGCGCAAGCGCGGCTAATTTGGCCATCGGAGGGCGAAAATTAGTCGGCACCATGGAGACGAGGACGCCAGCAACGGAGCAGGTAAGTATAAAACTTTTTATAACTTCTGTATGGCTCATAATTAATGCACAATGTACATTACAAAGTGCATTAATATGGCCATACAGAAGTGTATAGACCCACTTGCTGCCGCGGGACAACCCCTTTAACTAGGTTCACCCTCCCTACAATCGTCAGGGGAAGTTTACACCAGACATCGCTGTCAAACGCCTTAGCAGCATCTAAGGAGCATATTATCCTCTGTCCCATATTATCCGCTGGCAGCTGGAGATTGAGAAACAATCTTCATATGTTAATCGCTGTGGATCGGGCTGGAATAAATCCACTCTGATCAGGATGGATGAGAGTCGTGACCACCTGTGAGAGCCTATAAGCAAAGACTTTCACTAGAAGTTTCACATCCACATTGACCAATGAGATTGGCCTATAAGAATCCGGCTAGAGTGGATCTTTCCCTGGTTTTGGGATAATTGTTATTATTGCATTACGCATGGATGGTGGCAATTCTGTTTGCTTCTCTGCTTCCAACACCTCCAACAATTTTGGCAACAAGACTCCCGCATATTGCTTATACAGCTCGGCTGGGAGCCCGTCATCCCCCGGTGATTTATTGTTTTGCATGGCTTCAAACGCTTCCTCCAACTCCCCCCAACTCCAAGATCTCCCGCTGTTTATCGATCAACTTTGGTAGATCTATGTCCGCCAAGTACTGAGCGATTTGTTCCTGCATTTTACAAAGCCTGGAGGAGTATAAGGAAGTCCAATAGAGTCTCACCGTCTCCCAAATTGCTGCCAAATCTGTGTCCAGTGCGCTGTGTTAATTCCTCATCCCTATCATGTAGGTGGAATTTCTCTGTGCCTGGGAAACTACCGCTAGCGTATGTCCGGCTTTCTCACCTTTCTCACCCTCCTCAAAGTGGGCCAGTTTTTAAATTTACGTTTATGTGCCTCTGTCTCTAGTGTGTACAAGGTTGGTCTTCCACTGTTCTATCACCTCTATTGTACCCATTTCTGCAAATCTGGCCTCACTATCTGTCAGCTGTTCTCTCAGTTTTTGTCCCCGCTCCCTATGTCTTCTCTTTAATTGCGTCACCCGCTGCAGGAGGATACCTCTAAAATATGCTTTCATCGCCTACCACTGTACAGTAATATTTGCAGATCCCGCATTCAACTCAAAGTATTCCTTTAGGGTTTCACCTAAGTCTTGATGTCCTATTATGTTAACCAGTATGCATTGAACCTCCATAAGGGGCAGACAGGCGCACCACTTCCAGAATGTTGCAACACAACTTGCCTTGGGGAGTGGTCAGACAGCATCCTAGGAAGGTAGCGAACCAAGCTTACTCCCCCGTACAGCAATGTATTGCCAATTACCAAATCAATCCGTGATAGAGTCTGATACAAACTGGAATGGCACGAGTAGTATCTGACATCTGGGTTCCTGGTACGCCACACGTCCAGCAGGACTGTCTCTACTAGCAAATGACCCAGCGGTGTCAGACCACCCCCTATCCGATGGTCCCTGTACACTAAACCTATCCCAGTAAGGGTCAATTACTGAGTTGAAGTCTCCTACCAGTAAGACGGGGATAGCCAGAGTCTCCGCTATAAAGCCCAGGATCCACCGCATCACCAGGCTGCTATAGGGAGGTGGAAGGTATACTGAAACCAGTAAGCAAACATAGTTAAATATTTTACAGTAAAGACAAACAAATCGACCCTCTGCGTGAAAGTCACAAACGGTGTAGACCAGTGAGAAAGAATACTAACTCCCCTGGAGCACGTGAAGTATATCGAATGGAAGCTATGTTCCGCCCACCCAACTGTAAAGGAGGAGAGCATGTCCGGCGAAAGATGTGTCTCCTGCAAATAAAGAATAACTGGGTGATATTCTTTAGCGGTGCTTCAGCCAATTAAATGCTTCACCGGATCTCCCATACCTCGGATATTCCAAGATATGACCGTGAATGTATCAGCCATTTTTCCTTAGGTGGATATGAGCAGAGAGTTCCTTTCCAATCAAGAGTCCAGCAGCACCCCAGATTTTCAGCATTTCTCCACAGTGGAGGATTGCAGTCATACAGCAGTTATTAGCAGTACCAGAGAGACAAAAAACAACAATCTCAAACATTTCCCTCAAGAACATTCCCCGTAGATAACAGATTATACAAATCAATAAGTTCTATGCGGGAAATATCTATAAGCCCCCACAAACCGGGGCATCAGTCAACTAAACAGCAAAAAATGGCGATTTGCTCAAAATTGCAATATTGAAATATTTTAAATCTGAAAAAATAAAGATGTAAAAAAAAAAGTAGAAGCAGCAGATAAATCACGCTTCCTCAACCAACCTTTTCTTCATTCCTTATTCCCTATTCCTTCAACCATTCACACCGACATTTTTTCCCAGGCAGTTATAAGCAATAGTTAGGCGACTCCTCCTCTGTCAGGCACGGTTATTGGATTCCGTGATTCGGTGTGGCAACTGTGAGGCCCCTCGTAATGCAGCCCCATTTCTTTCTAGCCAGACAGACGCAGATCTTGGATTGTCAAAAAAATGTCTCTCTTCCATTGCAACTACACAGTCTCGCAGGGTACAGCATGGCATATGGTGTGTGGAGAGCATGCAGTCTCCTTTCGACATCCATAAAAGTTCCCCTTTTCTTTAGGATCTCTTCAGAAAAGTCTGGGAAAAAAAGGAGATCCTGGCGCTATTAACTTTTATATCGCCTTTCTCGGTCCCTGTCTTTGAAGTGTAAAAGTTTCATAAGGACTAGTCTAGGAGGGTTTCCCGGAGGAGGAGGCCGTGTAAGGACTCGGTGGGCTCTTTCTATTGCAAACATTAGTGATAGAGAGTTGCTACTGAAGAAGTCCAGTATTCACTTCTCAAAATGGTCAGATGGGTTACTGCCCTCCACTTTTTCTGGCAGCCCTACAATGCGCACGTTATTTTTGCGGGAGCGGTTCTCCAAGTTGTCAATTTTTGCAAGTAGATATGCAATATTCTGTGCATTATTATTCACTTTACGTTGCATACGCTGCACCTTATCCTCTATTTCTCTTATTCTGTGCTCTGACGCAGCCATTTTTTTCTGAGATTTTCTGTACATCTTGCCTCAGGAGCCCCATATGCTCTTGTAAAGTGCCAAATTGCTGATATAGAGCCTGTACAGTGCTAGGGCACTTGGTAATGGCTCCGAAGATCTCATGTAATGTGGGCTCTGCTACATTAGTGGTTTGTGGAGTAGCGCCAGTATTACTCTGTGAAGTGAGTTCTATCAGTAGTTTGTCTTGTGTGCTCTGCTATATCATGGAGTCTGGTAGCATTTCCAGCAGTGCCTTGCATCATAATCTGTTACATCAGGAGCTCTGATGGCCTTTCCAGCAGTGTCCTGCTTTGTGGGCTTTTGCTATGTCAGGAACTCTGGCTGCAGCTCTAACAGTATTCTGTCTTAGGAGCTCAGTATTGTTTGTGCTCTCCTCCTGTGTCTTCCCTGCACGTGCTTTGTTGCTGACTTCTCCATTCTTCAGCCTCACTTCCCCCTCCCCCTCCATCTTCCTTGTCCTGCCGCTTGTAGAGGGACTCACCCGCTCCTTAGGGATCTCCTGTGTCTTCTGACAGCTGCCTGAGCCTGCTTCAGGCAGCATATCTCCTCTAGCAAACCATGCTAGCATTACACTGTGTCCCTGCTAACTTCAGCGCTGCCATCTTGGAGACGTCGCCACTCACCTCTCTGCCGGCTTCTCTGTCCTTCCTGCTGGTCACAGATGTGTGTGGACGTTCCAGCGCTCCCCACTGCCGCTCAACTACCAGAGGAGTCACCGCACTGCACATTTAGCCAGGTAAGTCTGGTTCCAGGATAGTTTGGCGGTGTTGGTCAGCGGAGCTCCGGTCACACACCAGGATTTACCTTTTGAAGCTAGATGGCTTTTAACTAATCTCTCGGTAAGTTTTTAATGCTTTTCCAGGATGAGATTCCTTAATGTCAATATCCTCTTTTAAAACCTCCCAGAATCGTTCCAGGATAGATCGAATTTTATACCCCCGTGTCAATGATGCCTATTAGAGATGAGCGAGCGTACTCGGCCACGCCCCTTTTTCGCCCGAGTACCGTGATTTTCGAGTACTTACGTACTCGGGCGAAAAGATTCGGGGGGCACCGTGGGTGAGTGGGGTTTGCAGCAGGGAGTGGGGGGGAGATGGAGAGAGAGAGGGCTCCCCCCTGTTCCCCGCTGCTACCCCCTGCGCCGCCACGCCTCCTCCCGCCCCCTGGCGCCCCTCGAATCTTTTCACCCGAGTACTGAAGTACTCGAAAATCGCGGTGCTCGATCGAGTAATTACTCGAAACGAGTACGTTTGCTCATCTCTAATGCCTATCAATCTGATCTTGTACCACAAGTGTGTAAATCCTTTGGGGAGAAGTAGGCCCTCTCTTTTCTTTTCAGATGCAAACACAAGGGCCACATCCCATGGATAATCACGTTGTATAAATCTCTCGCTATTTACCAGACTCGAAAATAAAGTCCATTTATTGGATCAGTTTCTCCTACTGCTGAGCAACTGACTATTTGGGATTCCCCTTTTCAAAAGGTATTGGGGGGTAAGCTATTCCAAGACAATAGAGCATTGGCCGCCGTTGGTTTGCGAGGGATGATAGAGGTTAGATAGCCATCTCATGTTTTTAATAGGTCAAAAAAAAGGAGATTGATGTATCATGTATTTCAGAGATCACTTTTAACTAGAGATGAGCGAGCACCAAAATGCTCGGGTGCTCGTTACTCGGGACGAACTTTTCGCGATGCTCGAGGGTTCGTTTCGAGTAACGAACCCCATTGAAGTCAATGGGCTACCCGAGCATTTTTGTATTTCGCCGATGCTTGCTAAGGTTTCCTTGTGTGAAAATCTGGGCAATTCAAGAAAGTGATGGGAACGACACAGCAACGGATAGGGCAGGCGAGGGGCTACATGTTGGGCTGCATCTCAATTTCCCAGGTCCCACTATTAAGCCACAATAGCGGCAAGAGTGGGGCCCCCCCCTCCCAACAACTTTTACTTCTGAAAAGCCCTCATTAGCATGGCATACCTTTGCTAAGCACCACACTACCTCCAACAAAGCACAATCACTGCCTGCATGACACTCCACTGCCACTTCTCCTGGGTTACATGCTGCCCAACCGCCCCCCCCCCCCAGCGCACACCAAAGTGTCCCTGCGCAGCCTTCAGCTGCCCTCATGCCACACCACCCTCATGTCTATTTAGAAGTGCGTCTGCCATGAGGAGGAACCGCAGGCACACACTGCAGAGGGTTGGCACGGCTAGGCAGAGACCCTCTTTAAAAGGGGCGGGGCGATAGCCCACAATGCTGTACAGAAGCAATGAGAAATAGAATCCTGTGCCACCGCCATCAGGAGCTGCACACGTGGGCATAGCAATGGGGAACCTATGTGCCACACACTATTCATTCTGTCAAGGTGTCTCTGCATGCCCCAGTCAGACCGGGCTTTTTAATTCATAGACACAGGCAGGTACAACTCCCTATTGTGAAGTCCCTGTCGACCGACAGCATGGGTGGCTCCCTGGAACCCACCGGCGATACACAAAAATATCCCATTGCATTGCCCAACACAGCTGAGGTAGTAATGTCGTGCTTAATGCAGGTGGGCTTCGGCCCACACTGCATGCCCCAGTCAGACTGGGGTTCTTTACAAGTGGAAACAGATGCATTTATAATTCCCTGTGGACCCACAGCATGGGTGGGTGCCAGGAAGCCACCGGCGGTACATAGAAATATCCCATTGCATTGTCCAACACAGCTGAGGTAGTAATGTCGTGCTTAATGCAGGTGGGCTTCGGCCCACACTGCATGCCCCAGTCAGACTGGGGTTCTTTACAAGTGGACACATGTAGGTTAAACTCCGTGTGCACCTACAGCATGGGTGGCTCCCTGGAACCCACCGGCGATACACAAAAATATCCCATTGCATTGCCCAACACAGCTGAGGTAGTAATGTCGTGCTTAATGCAGGTGGGCTTCGGCCCACACTGCATGCCCCAGTCAGACTGGGGTTCTTTACAAGTGGAAACAGATGCATTTATAATTCCCTGTGGACCCACAGCATGGGTGGGTGCCAGGAAGCCACCGGCGGTACATAGAAATATCCCATTGCATTGCCCAACACAGCTGAGGTAGTAATGTCGTGCTTAATGCAGGTGGGCTTCGGCCCACACTGCATGCCCCAGTCAGACTGGGGTTCTTTACAAGTGGACACATGCAGTTACAACTCCGTGTGGACCCACAGCATGGGTGGGTGCTAGGAAGCCACCGGCGGTACATAAATATATCCCATTGCATTGCCCATCACAGCTGAGGTAATGTCATGTTTAATGCAAGTGGGCTTCGGCCCACACTGCATGCCCCAGTCAGACTGGGGCTCTTTAGAAGTGGACACATGTAGTTACAACTCCGTGTGGACCCACGGCATGGGTGGCTCCCTGGAACCCACCGGCGGTACATAAATATATCCCATTGCAGTGCCCAACACAGCTGATGTAACGTCAGCTGTAATGCAGTTGGGCAAAAAATTAATTGGATTACACTGTAGGCGAGGGCCCACAAAAATTGGTGTACCAACAGTACTAATGTACCTCAGAAAAATTGCCCATGCCCAACCAAGAGGGCAGGTGAAACCTATTAATCGCTGGTTAATGTGGCTTAAGTGGTAACTAGGCCTGGAGGCAGCCCAGTTTAACGAAAAATTGGTTCAAGTTAAAGTTTCAACGCTTTTAAGAGCATTGAAACGTATAAAAATTGTTTAGAAAAATTATATGAGTGAGCCTTGTGGCCCTAAGAAAAATTGCCCGTTCGGCGTGATTACGTGAGGTTTCAGGAGGAGGAGCAGGAGGAGGAGGAATATTATACACAGATTGATGAAGCAGAAATGTCCCCGTTTTGGATGGTGAGAGAGAACGATGCTTCCATCCGCGGGTGCATAATACGTATTGCTTAGGTATCGCTGCTGCCCGCTGGTGCAGAAGAGAAGTCTGGGGAAATCCAGGCTTTGTTCATCTTGATGAGTGTAAGCCTGTCGGCACTGTCGGTTGACAGGTGGGTACGCTTATCCGTGATGATTCCCCCAGCCACACTAAACACACTCTCTGACAAGACGCTAGCCGCAGGACAAGCAAGCACCTCCAGGGCATACAGCGCGAGTTCAGGCCATGTGTCCAGCTTCGACACCCAGTAGTTGTAGGGGGCAGAGGCGTCACGGAGGACGGTCGTGCGATCGGCTACGTACTCCCTCACCATTCTTTTACAGTGCTCCCGCCGACTCAGCCGTGACTGGGGAGCGGTGACACAGTCTTGCTGGGGAGCCATAAAGCTGGCAAAGGCCTTGGAGAATGTTCCCCTGCCTGCGCTGTACATGCTGCATGATCTCTGCGCCTCCCCTGCTACCTGGCCCTCGGAACTGCCACTAGCGCTGTCGGATGGGAAGTTTACCATCAGTTTGTCCACCAGCGCCCTGTGGTATTGCATCATTCTCGAACCCCTTTCCTCTTCGGGAATGAGAGTGCAAAGGCTCTCCTTATACCGTGGGTCGAGCAGTGTGTACACCCAGTAATCCGTAGTGGCCAGAATGCGTGTAACGCGAGGGTCACGAGAAAGGCATCCTAACATGAAGTCAGCCATGTGTGCCAGGGTACCTATACGCAACACATGGCTGTCTTCACTAGGAAGATCACTTTCAGGATCCTCCTCCTCCTCTTCCTCCTCCTCAGCCCATACACGCTGAAAGGATGACAGGCAAGCAGCATGGGTACCGTCAGCAGTGGGCCAAGCTGTCTCTTCCCCCTCCTCCTCATCCTCCTCATGCTCCTCCTCCTCCTCCTCCTCCTCCTGAACGCGTTGAGATATAGACAGGAGGGTGCTCTGACTATCCAGCGACATACTGTCTTCCCCCGGCTCTGTTTCCGAGCGCAAAGCGTCTGCCTTTATGCTTTGCAGGGAACTTCTCAAGATGCATAGCAGAGGAATGGTGACGCTAATGATTGCAGCATCGCCGCTCACCACCTGGGTAGACTCCTCAAATTTTCCAAGGACCTGGCAGATGGCTGCCAACCAGGGCCACTCTTCTGTAAATAATTGAGGAGGCTGACTCACACTGCGCCGCGCAAGTTGGAGTTGGTATTCCACTATAGCTCTACGCTGCTCATAGAGTCTGGCCAACATGTGGAGCGTAGAGTTCCACCGTGTGGGCACGTCGCACAGCAGTCGGTGCACTGGCAGATTAAACCGATGTTGCAGTGTCCGCAGGGTGGCAGCGTGCGTGTGGGATTTGCGGAAATGTGTGCAGAGCTGGCGCACCTTTCCGAGCAGGTATGACAAGTGGGGGTAGCTTTTCAGAAAGCGCTGAACCACCAAATTAAACACATGGGCCAGGCGTGGCACGTGCGTGAGGCTGCCGAGCTGCAGAGCCGCCACCAGCTTACGGCCGTTGTCACACACGACCATGCCCGGTTGGAGGCTCAGCGGCGAAAGCCAGCGGTCGGTCTGCTCTGTCAGACCCTGCAGCAGTTCGTGGGCCGTGTGCCTCTTCTCTCCTAAGCTGAGTAGTTTCAGCATGGCCTGCTGACGCTTGCCCACCGCTGTGCTGCCACGCCGCGTTACACCGACTGCTGGCGACGTGCTGCTGCTGACACATCTTGATTGCGAGACAGAGGTTGCGTTGGAGGAGGAGGAAGGTGCTTTAGTGGAGGAAGCATACACCGCCGCAGATACCACCACCGAGCTGTGGCCCGCAATTCTGGGGGTGGGTAGGACGTGAGCGGCTCTGACTCTGTCCCAGCCTCCACTAAATTCACCCAATGTGCCGTCAGGGAGATATAGTGGCCCTGCCCGCCTGTGCTTGTCCACGTGTCTGTTGTTAAGTGGACCTTGGCAGTAACCGCGTTGGTGAGGGCGCGTACAATGTTGCGGGAGACGTGGTCGTGCAGGCCTGGGACGGCACATCGGGAAAAGTAGTGGCGACTGGGAACTGAGTAGCGCGGGACCGCCGCCGCCATCATGCTTTTGAAAGCCTCCGTTTCCACAAGCCTATACGGCAGCATCTCTAGGCTGATCAATTTTGCAATGTGCACGTTTAACGCTTGAGCGTGCGGGTGCGTGGCGTCGTACTTGCGCTTGCGCTCAAACTGTGGCGCTAGCGACGTCTGGACGCTACGCTGAGAGACATTGCTGGATGGGGCCGAGGACAGCGGAGGTGAGGGTGTGGGTGCAGGCCAGGAGACGGTAGTGCCTGTGTCCTCAGAGGGGGGTTGGATCTCAGTGGCAGGTTGGGGCACAGGGGGAGAGGCAGTGGTGCAAACCGGAGGCGGTGAACGGGCATCGTCCCACCTTGTGGGGTGCTTGGCCATCATATGCCTGCGCATGCTGTTGGTGGTGCCTCCCCAGCTGATCTTGGCGCGACAAAGGTTGCACACCACTGTTCGTCGGTCGTCAGGCGTCTCTGTGAAAAACTGCCACACCGTAGAGCACCTTGACCTGTGCAGGGTGGCATGGCGCGAGGGGGCGCTTTGGGAACCAGTTGGTGGATTATTCGGTCTGGCCCTGCCTCTACCCCTGGCCACCACACTGGCTTGGCCTGTGCCCACACCCTGATTTGGGCCTCCGCGTCCTCGCCCGCGTCCACGTCCTATAGGCCTACCCCTACCCCTCAGCATGGTGTATTACCAGTGATTTGATTTCCCAGGCAGGAAAGAAAGTGGCGCAAGCCTGCAGCCAAAATACAATTTTTTTCCCTTGTTTTTCAAAGGACAAGCCACACTGCGTGTATTCAATGAATACTACTAAGTTTAATAACTGTGTTGTGGCCCTGCAAATGTGTCAGAGAACTGCAGTGATGCAAAGTTATTGGCTCCAGCAGATCACGGATTTCCCATGCAGGAAAAAAATTGGCGCAAGCCTGCAGTAAAACGTAGCTGGCTGCGCCTGATTTTTTTTAACGTTCTGCACGCAGCACACACGTACCCAGAGCCCTGAGGACTGTCAGAGGCAGGCAAAATACAATTTTTTCCCTTGTTTTTCAAAGGACAAGCCACACTGCGTCTATTCAATGAATAATGTATGTCTTCTGGCCCTGCCTACACAATTCTATCCCTGTAGTATTAATGCCGGGTGCAATGGTCTGCACAGCCGGTTTTGAGAAAAAAAAATAAATGCAACACTGCTAACAGCAGCCTGGACAGTACTGCACACGGATAGATGTGGCCCTAGAGACTGTTGGGGTTCTTGAAGCCTACACTCACTGCTAACACTCTCCCTGCCTAACCACCACTTCTGTCCCTATTGCAGGGCGCAATGCTCTGCAGATCCAATTTTGAAAAAAAAAAAAAATACAGTGCTAACACAGTACTGCACACTATTAGATGTGGCCCTGAGAAGGACCGTTGGGGTTCTTGAAGCCTACACTAACTCCTAACGCTCTCCCTACAGCAGCTCCAGCACGATACCACTGTCCCTCAGCTAACTCACAAGGCATGTGTGGCGAGCCGCGGGAGGGGCCGACTTTTATACTCGGGTGACATCTGATCGCCCCAGCCACTCACAGCACGGGGGTGGTATAGGGCTTGAACGTCACAGGGGGAAGTTGTAATGCCTTCCCTGTCTTTCAATTGGCCAGAAAAGCGCGCTAACGTCTCAGAGAGGAAACTGAAAGTAACCGGAACACCGCGTGGTACTCGTTACGAGCATCCCGAACACCCTAATATTCGCACGAATATCAAGCTCGGATGAGTACGTTCGCTCATCTCTACTTTTAACCCTTTCCAATCCAATGTCGGGCCTGCTCCGACATCATCATTTTCCTCCACAGCTTCGATGTCGGGACAGGCCCGACACTGCAGTGCAGGAGTGCACCTGCACCTAATCGTCAGACACATCGGGTGCAGATACACTCGTGCACTGGTCCTCATTGAGGACCCCCGAGGAGAACCCTTTCTGCCTTCTCCTTTACACATTACATAGCGCTCAATTAGCGCTATGCAATGCACGTCCGGCGATCATGTGACCGCCGGTGTCACCAGACCCCCAGCGGTCACATGAACGCTGAGCCGGGAGCCTGCACCCTGGGGGGGGGGGGGGACTGCTTACCTGTCCGGCGTCTTCCGCATTCTCCCTTCTGTCTCCCGACTTGGCGATCATGTGACCGCTGGGTGCCACCTGACCCCAGCGGTCACATGATCGCCGAGCCGGGAGGCAGAAGGGAGAATGCGGAAGACGCCGGACAGGTAAGCAGGTCCCCCCACGGTGCAGCGAGCACCTGCACCCTCCTGAACTCTGTCAGTTCAGGAGGGTGCAGGGAAATGTATTTTTTCTCATCCATGCTCACCAGCTCCAATTTATTTGGAGCTGGGCAGAATGGCTGAGAAAAAATATTTGGATTGGAAAGGGTTAAACCCTGATTATTATTGTTAAGATGATTCACAAAAGAATTGAAACA
The DNA here is from genome assembly GCF_035609145.1 of Eleutherodactylus coqui. Taxonomy (NCBI): domain Eukaryota; kingdom Metazoa; phylum Chordata; class Amphibia; order Anura; family Eleutherodactylidae; genus Eleutherodactylus; species Eleutherodactylus coqui. The sequence goes on from NC_089843.1 coordinate 186,950,727, forward strand.
TGCCATGGTACCAGTCCATAAAATGAATACATCATCAATATATTTGAGGCAAAGGAAGACCTTATTAGTCCAAACTCTAGAGGTCTCAAAAAAATGAATTTTTCCTTCCACCAGCATGGGTAGAAATTAACATATGAGGGAGCACAGAGGCTTTCCATCGCAGTCCCCTGAGCTGCTGGAAGAAATCATCAAAAAAGGAAAAAAGTTGTGTGTCAGGATCAATTCCAAGAAATCAATCAAAATTGATTGTCAGTTAAATTGTATCCCCCTCTGCCCAATAAAATGTTCAACTGCCCGTAGTCCACCCTCATGTGGAATAGAGCTATAAAGTGCCTTTATGTCAAAGCTGGCCAGTTTAACACTCGAATCAACAGAGATTCCCGTCAGATGCCGAACGACATCTATAGTGTCCCTCCAATATGAGGAAAGGGATGTTCCAAAAGGCCGTAAAATGCGGTCAGTCTAAACACTGGCATTCTGGCTTATGTTAACCCCTTCCCGCTCCAGGCCGTACATTTACATCCTGCATATGGATGAAGTGATTGCGGGGCGACCCATCTTCATACAGCGCGGGTGTCAACCCTTTAAATGCTGCTGTCAATTCTCATAGCTGCATTTAAATCCCCCGAACGTCCCTTTTAAACAGTTTCTTCCTGTGTGACTTTTCGGTAAACTATAAAAAGTTGAAATTTGGGGATGTGTGGGTAACATAAATGAGTGTCATACTGACTAATACAGCTCTCCTCTTTGGCTGTAAAAAGGTAGATTAGACCTAATGAGTAAATCGTTTTTTCAGGAAGTCTCCACGACAGCACCACCTTCTTCTGATAGGACAGGAACACACAGAGGTTTAAAGCTCCCCCTCTTTCCCACCATCCTCAGTGTTTTATAACAGACTGACAAAGATAGGAGCCTAAATAAAATAACTACCTATTGCCAAGCAGAAAAAAAAAAGTAGTTTGGGGAGAATGTACGAGTGCTGTCGTGGAGACTTCCCGAAAAAACGATTACCGGTAAGTCTAATCTAACTTTTCCCTATCGTCTCCACGAAAGCAACCCGAGACGTACGGACTAAATGAAATCATTTTCATCTTGTTTTGTAAAAGGTATGCAACCTTCCAGACAGCTGCATTGTATATCTGCTCTACTGATGCAGAGGCTCGTTCTGCCCAAGATGTGGATATTGCCCTGGTAGAATGGGCGTTAAGACTATCTATTACTGTGTAGGCCTCTGTGAGGGCTAGGCGGATCCATCTAGCTATAGAGCTTTTAGCTGCTTTTTTCCCTATTGGGGCTGAAGAACTGGACAACAACAGGTTATCATCTTGCCTCCACTGACTGGTGGAGCTGATGTATTGCAGCACGGCTCTAACGTCGAGGTAATAAAACTTCTGTTCCTGGTTGTTTTTAGGGTTAGTGCAAAAAGAGGAAATTATGTCCTGGGACCTATGGAAGGATGCTCCTACTTTAGGTACAAATAATGGATCTAGCTTAAAGATGATATTTTTAGTGACTGCAGAATGGTTGACGGTTGGATAAGACCTGCAGCTTGCTTACTGTTCTTGTTGAAGTGATAGCCACCAGGAAGATTGTTTTCATGGCCAGGGTTCTGATAGGAATTGAGTCAATGAGTTCGAATAGAGCTGGGGATAAGGCTCTTAAGTACCTAATTTAGGTTACAGTCAGGGACTAGGTTGATGAGTCTAGGTTTTAACCTGTCTGCTGAATGGAACTCATTTCGGAAAGTCTGGCATTGTAGGAGGCACTAAGTGCCTTTTAGTAGGCCGAACCAACTTCTCCTGGACCTGAAGGGGCTACTAGTATAAGGGTGCACTCTTGCTGGTGGGATTTTTGAAGGACCCTTGGGATCAATGGGATAGGAGGAAATGCGTAGACTAGCCCCAGTTCTGTGTTACTGCATCTATTGCGACTGGGTGGTCCCTTGGATTGAGGGAGAAGAATCTCTGCGCCTTGCTCTTTTTTTTTCTTAAGGCAAAAAAAGGTCCATTTGTGGGATTCCCCACCTATTTGTCAGGACTTTAAAGACATCTTGGGAAAGGGTGCATTCCCCTGCGTCTAGGCGCTGTTGACTGAGGTAGTCCGCTTTTTGATTCAGGGCTCCCTTCAGGTGGATTGCTGAGATTAACAGGGCATAATGTTCCACCCAGCGAAAGATCTTTTGAGTGATGCTTTGTAGAGTTGGATGCCTTGTTCGCTCCTGATGTATAGGCCTCTGTTGTGACGTTGTCTGAAAGAACCTGTAGGTCGCAATTTTGGATGGTGCTTCCTGACTGTCGGAGGGCCTTCCAGACTGCCAGGATTTCCCTGAAATTTGAGAACCGATTGCCGAATATCTGGGACCAGAATCCCTGGAGGTATAGGTCTTCTATATGAGTGCCCCAGCATCTGTTGTAAAAAACACATTACTAGATCCTGTAGCCAGTGTGCCCTCTTTGAGAGGTTTGAGGCTGACAGCCACCAGTATAGGAATACTTTTACTGCATTCCCTATAGGTATCTTTTTGTCCAGAGAGGACTGTTTTTGTCCCAGACGGAGAGGATCAGCTCCTGTATCGTCCCTGTGTGGGACTGAGCCCATGCTACTGCCAGATACAGGAGGTTAATGTCCCTAGCAGGGAAATGGCTCTCCAGATGGAGCAAGCCCTGCGCTTCAAGAACAGCTACATTCTTGTCCCCCTAGTAAATAACAGCAAGAAAAGTATATATAAATACATATACACAACACAATTGGGGCACCCAACGGGATACTTATATCACCAGAGGTAGCAGCCGGGTCAGTGATGTCCAACACTAGGGCACTCATATCTGTCTAGTACTGCAGTTTAAATGAATGCTGATCCTGTAAAAGTACTAGGATCTATGTAATCCACCTTCTTGTCTACTCTAATGCCTTTTTTTTTTTAATTGCCACCAGAGAAAAGACCAACACAACAATTTTATACTGTATTAATAAAGTTATTGTCTGAGAGTTTCTCTATGAAGGGCAAAATAAAGAAAAGAATGCGTACTGATAGTACAGGCAGATTACACTAGTCTGCACTGAAATCCGATCAATAACGGACCTACAATGAGCATTTTTGTTAGTGCTCATTATCTCCACTGGCTGATGATCTGATCTACAGGGACAATCAAACAGCTGACATTAATAAGACTACACATCTCATATAAACGTAACATTAGAGATGAAGCATGCAGAGGGAAAAACTGGAGAATATGAGTCATAATTGCATAACTTCCGGTGTAAATGTGGGTGACTTTTGAGAACCTAGCAGTGAGCATTTTTATGCTTGCAACAAGTAGCTGATGAATAAGTAGTTGCTTGTTCTTTGGCTACTACAGCAATAAAATTGCGTGAGATTTGTGCATTTTGAGATGCAGAAATATGAACCTCATTCTTTTGAATGAGCGATATTTTCCTGCATCGCACCGTGAATCGATGCTGTGCGGGAAACTATTCGTGGCATGTTCTTTCTGGCTGTGTGATTACACATCGCAGCCCCTTGTTTTCAATGGGGCCAGCAACAGCGCCTGCTCTATTGAAAGCAATGGGAGAAACTCCACGATCCTCTGCCACGGATGTGACAGCCATGGCAGAGGATTTCTGCACCCCCAAAATGATACAAGGCTGTTTTCACATGAAAACGCCTCACATTCTTGGGAATTCACATGGTAGGGAGCGCAATTCGGTGGCGGGATTCATATCCTGCTTGTCCGCGTGAAATTAGCCTTACACTATCAGATTGTTAGGTAAATGAGTGGTTGAAGAAACCCTCTAGCCTATTAATCAGCACCTTTCTCAAGCTTAAAAATAACATTCACAGTATACATTTATAGAAGTACAACTTAATGAAGAACTTAAAATCAGTGTGCAGAAACGTGTCACATTCAATTAATAAATACAGTTATTTAACCATTAGACCGGTGGGTCTTGAGATTTCTTTTAGTCCTAGAGTGCTGCTTTTTTAAAAAACTTTTTTATTACTTGGCTTAGCTATAAGCCCCTGGTTATCCAGAGGACTCTTATCCTCTGAGGTTACTCTCCAGGGCACCTGGATCTGAGGATGAAGAGATATACTGATACGCAGGATTGGACACTAGGTACCGGACTCCCTATCTAGGAGTCCCACCGCGTGGAAGGTGAGTGGAATTCACTCCCTTACTTTATATATTGATACTATAGGGTGCTGGTATATGTCTACAGATTTTTCTCTGTTAGACACCCAAATAAATCGCTCTAATGGTCTGTGTAAAAGTATCTGATGAGCGATGACAGACATTTTTCGGCCTTGTAAACACGACAACCATAAGGGTACTGAGAGAGAAGCCGCTCAATATTCGCTAGTCGTTCCATTTCAGATCATAGAATCGTAGAGTTGGAAGGGACCTCAAGGCTTCACTAAATCATCCCAGACTGATGTTTGTCCAGCCTTTGTTTTGAACACTTACATTGAAGGAGAACTCATCACTTCTTGTGGTAACCTGTTCCACTCATTGATCACCCTCACCGTCAGATTTTTCTAATCTATATCTCCTCCAAATGGTTGCAGCAGTTATGCAACATCTTGTGACGACATCCTCCACAACAAATGCCAGGGCTGCAATTGCTGGGTTGTGATGGCTGAGGACAGGTAAATATAGCTTTTTTTCTTATCACAGCTGGACCTATAGAGAGTAAAGATTGCCTGGAAACCAGGCAACACCTTTAAAGTAGTTCTGTGCAAAGCCTTACATTCCCCATTCCCCAACTAGTTTGGGTGGAAGTTACCTATGAGAATATAAATTACTGCGGCACCCAACATGATACATGTAGGAATATAATTTTGAATACTCAAGAACATGCTCCTGAAAGGGAATACGTAAATACATTATTTTTTTGAAAAAAAAAAAGTATACTGTCATTGCAAAGTTTTTTTTCTCTTAATACTACAATAAGGCATCTTAGGCGTTGTTGCCATCAGCACTGGGGACTCCATTCAGTGTCTCTGCTGTCTAGGATTACAAGGGAATTCGGCAACATAGTGGAAACTGAACAGACCTTGTTATAATCAATGGGGTCTAGTTGGTGTCATTTGTTTTCATCATAAAATCGAATCCTTTTGGTCAGAGTATTCTGTTTCAAGCAGGAAAACTGAAATCCCAACACTGATGTGAATAGAAGCATCAGCTTTCATGTAGTGAGCAGAACTTCTAAGCCCTAACAGCAAGTTGTAAAGAACTGAAAGGCCAAGCAAATAATGGCATACCTATTATACAAGTATTTAAGAAGGAAGCTTTCTCTTATGCATTCAATTATTTACACAAACAAACCTTTGTAAGGTTGCCTGCAGACGGCCAAGTCGGATACAGTTGCGAGAATTCTCACAGCGGGACCCGACCCGAGCGTCTGCAGAGAGCAGCGTGACACTCACCTGCTCCCGCGGCCCCGGCTCTTTTATGTGACGGCTGCCGGCGTATGCGCAGAGCGGAGCCGGCGGCCGGTGAGTGACGTTTCTGTGCGGGGCTCTGCAAGCCCCGCACAGAAATAGAGCATGCCGCGATTTGTTTGCCGCGCGAGATTTTGCACGGCCAAATCACAGCCGTCTGCATAGGATTGCGTTTGTTAACGCAATCCTATGGTAGCTTCCAGGAGCGGAAATTTCGCTGGAAATCCCGCCGCGGAATTTCCGCCTGTCTGCAGGCGGCCTTAATCTGGTGACTTTATAATATTTCAGCTGCCTTTTTGCATCCATAATAGGGATGTGCGTCCTGGCATGACCGTGGGTCTCCTGACCCGAACTCTGAGCATCATGGATTCTTATGAAGCTCGGAGTTTGGGACGCACATTCGAGAAGCACAAACGCAGCCCAACTATGGTGGTGTGTCAATGCTTTGTTGGAATCCAAGGAGCAGTAGTCTGAAGCCTAATTATGTAATAGAAGTATTAACACAAAATTTAAAAAAAAAGTTTAGTTGACTTGTCTTGTTTTTTATGTTTCAAGTTAAATAATTTCCCACGCACAATAAATATCTCCCCATATTCACTTTATTCATTACAACAGTGCATAATCGGCTCTTAAGCTTAGAAGTGCTTATCAGGTACACACAAAGTTCTGTAACAGCGGAAGGGATGGGTCTTTTCATGAGTACAAGCAGTCATTTCAGCCAATCTGAGGAACGGATAAAGCGAAGATATTTGGCCAGAGTAGAAGATTTAAAAAGTCAGTACATAATTTCATAGAACATTTCAGCAATTATTGACTTTTACTGTGAAACAACATGGAAAAAAACATCAGCCAGTTTGAATTAGTTGTCGATCTATTGACCCTCAGCCTTCTGCCCCAGAAATCCCAGACTAGACTGCCCATCAGCACTGAGAAGCTTGGAGAACAAACAAGATCTAACGGTATTCGAGCAGAGTACCACACTTGCCTTGATAAGCAATATATATCTCTTAAGGATATGTGGGACTCGCATACCTATCGTCATGAGAACCTACATCGAGAATTCAGTTTAACTAGTAACAATTTAGTTGTCTTGAGAGGACATGGGTCTGATCTTCTAGTGTGTACATGATTGGAGTGATTCCAGTTACTACGCTAGTTTATCCAATGCCTTGGATTTAAGAGGGGCTGTTCGAATATTGCTGCATCAGTCTCTTGTAACAGAGGTTACACACTCGTTCAGGATTTATAGAGGATGGAAGAGGAATTTCATTGCATGAACAGGTGGAGCAGAATATCCCACCGCAATTTTTGCATTCATTCTGTAATAAACGAGAAAAAAAAAATTAAATTCCATTGCTAAAGGCCATGTTCAGCTATGTATGTGTTATGACCTATGAGTGATGGTCGTCTACTATCTATGTTTAGTACAGCTATGATCAGGAACTAAAAAAAAATAAGCTTGACAATTCTTAAAAGAAATACCTTACAGTGGTTTAAGATAAAAGTCGCAAGGTTTGGTCTCTACACAAGGGCTGATTTGCAGCACGTATTCCCGTGCAGCATTCACCCTCATTGAAAAGAGGCAAATTCCGCTGCGGAAAGTACGATAAAATAGGCATGCTGTGGAATTGAATTCATCACCACATGTCAATTTCCACACTGGTTTTGTGTGGGTATTTCTGCAGCATGTGGACGAGATTTTCAAAAGCTCATCCACATTGCGGCTACTGTAAATCTTGTGGAATTTCCGTGTGGACCCTCCCCAGACCCTCTGAACAGAAATACCATGATAATTACGCCCCATCTGGAACGCCCTTCCCTTCCAGTACTTTAACAATTGGCTTCCATGCCAACTCCGGTTTCTAATCTTCCTGCTCCAGCAATGACCTCAGTGGTGTCACTGCTAGCAATAGTCACGTTGTGTCCACACTTAATCGTTGGAGCAGGATTAACAGACTGGTAGGGGACCAGGGAAGCATTGACATGAGACCTGCAGGGAAGTTGTAATGTGTTACTTTAATAGTGGTAAAGTCTGCCAGTGGGCCTAAAAAACGTTTTGTAAGAATTTTAAAAATATTAAAAAGTCAAAAACATAATTGATCATGTGTATTTTAGCATGAATTTTATTTGGTCACCTCTCCTCCAACCCCACCCATAATAAAATGGAATAAAAAAAAGTGATCAAAAAGTCCTATGTATCCCAAAAATTGAACCAATAAAAAAAACAAAAAAAAAAACAAAAACTCCAGGTCATCCAGAAAACACACCTCTGTCAACGGAATTTTATTTATTTTTTTAAAGTTATGGATCTAAGAATATCACTACGCAATGCAAATAAAAATATTGTAAAAGTAGTAAAACAATCTCTATTAAATTTGGAGTCGCTATAATCACACTGACTCGCAGAATATAGTTAATGGCATTTATATTACGGGTGAACCCAAACACAATTGACACAAATTGTATGCATTTTTCTACTACACCTCTCAAAAAGTTTTTCATTATATTGTATTACATGGTAAATAAGATGATGCCATTAAAAATACAATTTGTCTCATGAAAAACAAGCCCTCACATGCCTAGGTCAATGGAAAAAAGAAAGGTATGGTTTTTGGGAAGCAGGGATGGAAAAAAATTTGGGAAAACTAGCTGGCGTGAAGATAATAAAAGAAACCTGTCATTTACTTTATGCTGTCCTCAATAAGCAGCATAAAATAGTGATCGATACACTGATTAGAGATGAGCGAACGTACTCGTTTCGAGTAGTTACTCGATCGAGCACCGTGATTTTTGAGTACTTCAGTACTCGGGCGAAAAGATTCGGGGGGCGCCGGGGGGAGAGGCGTGGTGGAGCGGGGGTAGCAGCGGGGAACAGGGGGGAGCCCTCTCTCTCTCCCTCTCCCCTCCACTCCCCGCTGCAACCCCCCACTCACCCACGGCGCCCCCCGAATCTTTTCGCCCGAGTACGGAAGTACTCGAAAATCGTGCCGCTCAGGCGAAAAAGGGGCGTGGCCGAGTAGGTTCGCTCTTCTCTAACACTGATCTCAGCGGTCTGTCACTCATAGGAAAATGTGCAGTGGTTTTTAAGAACTTACAGGCTGCTACTGCAGCTCCAAGCAGGAGACAAGTCCAATTTATTTAGGATGTGCTGCAAGCTCTGCCCATCCACTCTGATTGACCAATTTCTGGCTATTACATTGCATACTGGGAAAACTGCCAATCCGGGTGGGTGGAAAGGGTTAGCAGCACCTCATTAACCCCGTCCCGTAAGGGTACGTCATGGGAGCGGGGTACTTCCCGCAAAATGACATACCCTGTGGCAGCCGGCTGTCGGTGATAGCCGGCATCCCGCTGCGACAGCGGGGGGCATTAGAGTTGCGCCCACCCCGCCGTTAACCCCTTCCCTGCCGCGATCTAAGTAGATCGCGGCAGGGAAAGGGTTCACAGAGGGAGTGCGCGCCCTCTCTGCCTCCAGCCGACTCTCGCAATAGCATCGCGAGAGCCCGGTTGGTTGCTATGGCAACAGGTACCGGTGTCCTATATTGCTATAGCCTAAGATCGCTGTAATAAGCGATAAGGTATGGCAGGAGAGAGGTCCTGCCAGGCCTTATCATAGCGATCTGCAGTGCTGTGCTGCAAGTCCCTCAGAGGGACACAGATGGTGTAAAAAAAAGAGAAAGAGAAAGATCCAAAAATAAAAATGTAAAAAAAAAGTTAAAAAACCCTTTTTTATGCAGTTTCTTATATTAGTATATAAAAAAAAATCCCACATATTTGGTATCGACACGTCCATAACGATGCGTACAATACATTGAACATGCTTTTTATCCTGCACGGCAAAAAGAGTTTAAAAAAACGCTAAAAAACTGAGGCAAAAATGCAAATTTTTAGCATTTTGCATCCCAAAACCGCAATAAAAGTGATTTAAAAAAAAACTATGTACCTCAAAATGGTAGTAATAAAAACTACAGCTCATCTCGCAAAAAATAAGCCCGCACAGAGCGCAGTCCATAGAAAAATAAAAAAGTTACAGGACTTTGAATACAGTGAGTTTAGAAAAAAATGATAATTTCCAAAAACAGGGCTTTTATTGTGGAAAAGTGGAAAAACCTAAAAAGAAAACTTTTGGTATCGTTGTAACCGTACCGACCCGCAGAAAAAACTATAGTGTGTCATTTATGCTGCATAATAAACGCTCTAAAAAAAACCCCAAAAAATCTATGGCAGAATTGCTGCGTTTTCTCTCCCTACAATCAAAAAAAAACAACAAACCATATATACTCGAGTATTAGCCGATCCGAGTATAAGTCGAGACAAAAAGTTTCACCACAAAAAACTGGGAAAATTTATTGACTAGAGTATAAGCAGGTAAAAAAAAAAACCCTCCATACTCACCTCCCAGCCGGCGTCTGTCTGTGCGACAAGCTGCTTGAATTCTCCACGCTGTTATCCCCTGCTGTCCTCTCTACTCGGCTCTGTCAGTGCTGTGTAAGTAAGCGCTGTGATTGGATTGAGCACCAGCCAATCACAGCTGGCGCTCGATCCAATCACAGCGCTTACTTACACAGCACTGACGGCAGGGAATTTGAAAGCTGAGCAAGGAAATGACAGCAGGGAGAATTCTAAGGCTGGGTTCATACAGGGCGGATTTGTTGCAGTTTTGCTGCGTTTTTTCCATTACGGTTTTGCAGCAGAACTGCTTCTGTGGCAAAACCAATTCAAACGTTATTTTTGTCTTGCGGAAAAATCCGCAAGCGTTTTTTTCCGCAGCACTTTTTTACTTTTGCAGCGGATTTTGCTGCGTCCATAAAGGTCTATGGACAAAAAAGCGCGACGGAAAAGACAAAAGAATGGACATGCTGTGTCTTGAAAAACCGCGCTGCTGTTGCATTTCCACACTGCGGCTGTGCGGAAAAAATCTGTCCTGTGAGAACAGCTTTTTGCCTAAACACATTTGTACTGCATTGCACTGCAAACGTAGCGGGTTTTGCCGCAGTGCGGCTATGCAACGGCAAACCGCAGCAAATCCGCCCTGTGTGAACCCAGGCTAAAGCAGCTTGATTGGCTGTGAATGATCGAGCACCGGCTGTGATTGGCTAATGCTCGATCCAATCACAGCTCTTACTTACAAAGCGCTGACGGCGGGGGATGACAGAGCCGAGCAAAGAGGACGGTGGGGCATGATAGCGGAGAGAATTCAAGCAGCCTGCTGCACCGCCGCCGGAGACACAGACACCGGCTGGGAGGTGAGTATAGAGGTGTTTTTTTAAGCTTTCCCTGACTCGAGTATAAGCCGAGGGGGGCTTTTCAGCACAAAAAAAATGTGCTGAAAAACTAGGCTTAAACTCGAGTATATACAGTAATAAAAGTTTTACAATATAGCCTATGTACCCAAAAATGGAGATGAATAAATACCAAAAATCGTTTGGTCCTCAACGCCAAAATAGGCCATGACATTAAGGGGTTAATAAGCTTGACTCATCTCTTGCTCCTGTTTTATGCTATAGAGGGAAGTAGAGTAGTGACTAGGGATGAGCGAACCTACTCGTTTCGAGTAATTACTCGATCGAGCACCGCGATTTTCGAGTACTTCCGTACTCGGGTGAAAAGATTCGGGGGGCGCCGAGGGAGGCGTGGCGGAGCGGGGGGTAGCAGCGGGGAACCGGGGGGAGCCCTCTCTTTCTCCCTCTCCCCCCCACTCCCCGCTGCAACCCCCCACTCACCCACGGCGCCCCCTGAATCTTTTCGCCCGAGTACGGAAGTACTTGAAAATCGCGGTGCTCAGGCGAAAAAGGGGCGTGGCCGGGTAGGCTCGCTCATCTCTAGTAGTGACAGTTTCCTTTAAGTTTGTGTAGTATGAGTGTGAAGTAGTCTGATAAAGGCTAGTGACAAATCACTGTATTTTGGATGTGTAAGTAATATGGCCCTGGCCCTGTCCACAGGTGTCTTGACATGAACTCCAAGCAACTCTACTGAATCTCTGTATCAGTGGGGAACAAGCTCTTACTCAAAAGGGGTTTTGTAGATTAAAACTACAAATGTTTATGGGTAATTGCAGCTTATTCCTTTTAACCCCTTCCTGCTCCAGGACGTATAATTACGTCCAGGAGCGTCAGGGTATGTATGCAGAAAGGGCGCGGGGCGATCGCGACTATTAGCCCTTAAAATGCTGCTGTCAATTCCTGCGCGTACACACACACACGTACACACACACGTACACACACACACACACACACACGTACACACACGTACACACACACGTACACACACACACACGTACACACACACACGCGCACGCACGCACACACCCACCCACCTTTTGCCAAATCACCCCCCTTTTGCCATATCTATAATTAAAAAGTCTAAATAATAAAATAAAAATACATATTTGTTATCGCCGCGTCCGTAAAAGTTCGATCCAACAAAGTAGCGCATTATTTACCCTGCACGGTGAACGTCGTCCGAAAAAAAAATTACGCCAGAATGCGCTTTTTCAGTCACCCTGTCTCCCAGAAAAAAACGCAATAAAAAGCGATCAAAAATTCGTATATATTTCGAATTAGTACTATCGGAAACTACAGGACATACCGCAAAAAATGAGCTATCGCTGAACTAAGTCGACGGAAAAATAAAAAAAAGTTAATGCGCGCACAAGATGATTGCAGAAAATAATTGAAAAAATTAAATTTCTCTGAAAAAAATAAAATAGTAAACAAAGTCTATACAAGTTTGGTATTGTAGTAATCATACTGACCCATAGAATAAAGTTATTATGTCGTTTTTGTTGCAGTTTGTGCACCGTAGAAACAAGACGCACTGAAACATGGCGGAATTTCGCCTTTTTTTATTTTACTCCACTTAGAATTTTTTAAAAGTTTTTCAGTACATTATATGGTACAGTAAATAGCACCACTGAAAAATAAAACTCGTCCCGCAAAAAACAAGCCCTCATACAGCGACATCGATGGATAAATAAAAGGAGTTATGATTTTTTTAAAGGAAGGCGGGGGGGGGGGGGGGGGACGGGACGGGACGAACATGAAGGTCATTAAAGGGTTAAAAAAACAGAAATGTGAAGTTTTCCTGGTCAAATGTTAATCACGGTAGTTTTTTTTAAACAAGCCAAAAAACAAGCAGCAATGAATAAAACTATGAAGGAAGCTTTAAAGACAAGACATGAGGAGTTATGGGAAAATTAAACTTCAGTTGAGTACCTTAGTAAGCAAGAAGCTGGATTCTTCTTGACACAACTGACACACTTGAAGTATCCTCCTTTCACCATCCTGCTCCTAAGAATAAAATAAGAACTGGCATATGTAAAGAATATAATCTTTAAAGTTATAAGGATCATTGAGTTATGCAACAGCATGGGGAGCAGATAATTAGGTTATTAGAATATACAAAACTTTTTTGATATGGCGGCTTCCTATTAGCCACTGATTGATGGACATGAAGATCAACACTCAAATAGGTTTGGCAGCAACTGGAGATGAGCGAGCGTACTCGGAAAAGCACTACTCACTCGAGTAATTTGCTTTATCCGAGTATCGCTGTGCTCGTCCCTGAAGATTCGGGTGCCGGCACGGAGCGGGGAGCTGCAGGGGAGAGCGGGGAGGAACGGAGGGGAGATCTTTCTCTCCCTCTCTCCCGCCCGCTCTCCGCTGCGACTCACCTGTCAGCCGCAGCGGCACCCAAATCTTCAGGGACGAGCAAAGCGATACTCGGATAAAGCAAATTACTCGAGCGAGTAGTGCTTTTCCGAGTACGCTCGCTCATCTATAGCAGCAACTAGTCAATGCAGTGTTCACCCTGCTGGTGTAGAAAACAAACAAAAAAAAAAGTAAGGGACCCTATATGTTTATCCAATAGTGACAAAAGATTGCCCCCTTTTTAAATAGAGTTAAAGGAGTTTCTATTAAATTACATAGTCTAAGCCAATAAAGAAACTGCAGATGTATTAGGCAGAGAGAACATGCTGAGCAGTCCGCGGCAGACTCTCCATAGACATTGAAAGTTTCCTGGTCAGATGAGATTTCAATTAAAATTTTGTACCATCATTGGAAATGCTAGGCATGCTTCAAACCCAACACTTCCCCATCACCTTGAGAACACCATTCGTGCAGTGACACATGGTGGTGGCCGCATCATGCTGTGGGGATTCACCTGCAAGGACTGGAAAACTGGTCAGAATTGAAGGAAACATCAATGGCAATAACCCTAGTACAGGGCAGTTCTTGACAATAACCTGTTTCAGTCTACCAGAGACTCAGGACTGGGACAAAAGTTAATCTTCCAACAGGACAATTACCCTAAACATACACTTCATTTGCACTTCAGTGTAACTTTAGCAGTATTTTCTGCAGTAGAAAATACACACTGGATCCACACTGAAACTAGCATGCAACACACAGCTTGTGGTGTGGGTTTCCTTGCCACATTTGAGGAGTTGAAGTATACACTGAAAAAAGCTGCTGCGTAAATGGATATGTTGGAGATCTAAAATCCACACCACAGGTCAATTTATGCTGTGGATTTTTTCTGCAGCCAATTCCGCAACATATCTGACACATAAACATACCCACATTTAAAGGTCCTGGAATGTCCTAGTCAAAGACCAGGCCTCTATCCAACTGAGAATTTGTGGCATAACATGCAGACTGCTGTGTACCCACACAACTCATCTAACTTTAACCCCTTAGTGACAGCGCTATCGTAAAACTACGTCCTGCTGTTGCAGGACGTGTATGGAGGGAGGTAGCACTGCTATCTCCCTCCATACAGCGCGGGCGTCAGCTGTTCATTACAGCTGACACCTGCGGGCAATAGCCGCGCTTGGCCGTTCAGCCGATCGCGGCTATTAACCCTTTAAATGCCGCTGTCAATTCTGACAGCGGCATTTAAATCCCCCGAACGCTGTTTGGGGGTCCCGCACGGCCCCCCCGCGGTGAGATCGGGGGAGCTGTGCAAGTGTCATGGCAGCCGGGGGCCTAATGAATGGCCCCAGGGCTGCCTTAGCAGACTGCCTATCAAGCCATCCACACAGGGTGGCTTGATAGACTGCCTGTAAAAAAGCAGTATGACGTAATGCTATAGCATTACGTCATACTGCAGGAGCGATCAAAGCATTGCATGTTAAAGTCCCCCAGGGGGACTTTAAAGTAAAGTAAGAAAAAAGATCAATAAAGTTTAAATTGTAAAAAAAAAAAAAAAAAAAAAGTTATAAAAGTTTAAATCACCCCCCTTTTGCCATATCAATTACTAAAAAATCTAAATCATAAAATAAAAATATGTATTTGGTATCGCCGCGTCCGTAAAAGTCCGATCTATCAAAGTAGTGCATTATTTTTCCTGCATGATGAACGTCGTCCGAAAAAAAAAATAAAGAATGCCAGAAATACACTTTTTCAGTTACCCTGTCTTCCAGAAAAAAATGCAATAAAAAGCGATCAAAAAGTTGTATGTATTCCAAATTGATACTATCGGAAACTACAGGACATCCCGCAAAAATTGAGCCCTTGCACAACTACGTCGACAGAAAAATAAAAAAGTTATTGCGCGCACAAAATGACTGCAGAAAATAATTGAAACAAATTAAATATCTTAAAAAAAAAATACAAGTACTACAGCAAAAAAAAAAAACTATATAAGTTTGGTATCGTAGTAATCATACTGACCCATAGAATAAAAAATATCAGGTCGTTTTTGTTGCAGTTTGTGCGCCATAGAAACAGGACGCACCGAAAGATGGTGGAATGTCGTTTTTTTTCCATTTCTCTCCGCTAAGAATTTTTAAAAAGTTTTTCAGTACATTATATGGCACAATAGTGCCATTGAAAAATACAACTCGTCCCGCAAAAAACAAGCCCTCATACAGCGACGTTGATGGATAAATAAAGGAGCTACGATTTTTTAAATGGGAGTAGGAAAAAACAAAAATGGAAAAAAGCAAAAAAGCTCCGTCACTAAGGGGTTAAAAGGAACTGGAGACGTTTTACCTGGAAGAATAGGCAAAAATCCCAGTGTCTAGATGTGCTAAACTAACAGGCATTAACCAGCAGACTATGCAACAAAACGTATTTATACAAGTACAGATGCTAAGTATTGATTTTTATGGGTTACACACATGAAAGTTCTCTTTTTTTATTTTAATTATTGCTTGTGTCACAGTAAAAAAAAAAAAAAAAGACTTAGAAGATGCAAAATATATAAAAGTGTATAGTGTATTTTGTATCTTAAAAAGCTATAAGTGTATAGTGCAAACTCCATGAAAATTGATTTTAATTCCAGGTTGTGATGCAACAAAAGAGGAAAAATGCCAAGGGGGTGAATAGATTCGCAAAACACTATAATTAGACTGGATTTCCAAAGTGTGTTTGTAGGGAAGTAGTGTCCCACATGGAAAAACCATGAATCAGCAAAGTATACTGTGGCAAGTATAGATGAAGTCTATAAAACTATGCACTATACCTGTATTTGTTAGAAAATCACATCAATTCGTGGCAATTTGCTCAGTTTTGCAGCGTGGAACGCTACTGCCCTACAAACCAAGACTTGTTTTCTGTTACTTAACCCAAGTCTAAATGAACCATACCTGTATTGTTGATCAAGTGCGTTAGTTGTGTGTTCCAGTTTACTAAAAATTCAGCGTCCCGACCACCTCCTTCCTGACACGCTCTACTTCTTTTCCTTTAGAGTATGTTCAAACGAATCAGAAATTTTGCAGATTTATTTTTGCAATGGAATTATCTGTGGAAGATCCACAGCTTTTATAAAACAAGCAGTGAGGATGGGATTAAGGAAATCCCGTCTATATGCCAAGGAGAAACTCTGCAATGTAAATTGACCCGTGTTTTAAATCTGCGGCATGAAAACTTATGCCGTGGATAATCCCTGTGGATTTCACTCCTTCAAATAAGAAGGTGAATTTCATGGCGAATCCCCAACGTGTGAACATATCCTTAATCATATCAATTTTCTGGAAACAAGCATGTGACTGAACATTCCAAAATGCACAAACCTCATTCTCCGAGTTTACGGACTGTGATGATGTACTAAAAGAAAGGGAAAAAATGAATCAACGTCTTCATAATAGAAGGACGGGAGCAGCAGGAACATGTAGACAGAGCCAATAGTTGCTAAGTTTTAGCATCAAACTTTTTACAGCAAGATCCCAGTGCACAAGACTTTCTTTTTGGCATCTACTGAGCCAGTGAATGTAAGAATACATTCTCCTTAACAATGAGGAAAAGAAAATCTGTTACACTTTCCCATATAGAGACATCCCACACAGCTTTTTTCTCCCATCATGGGTAACTAAGAGAGAGGTTTGTCACTGTATAACTAGGCTACTGGGGGCATGTCACAGGAAACACTCCCAATATATTCTTCCAACAGAAGGTCTTCAATGTGCTGAGATCAGAGTTTTACAGACTTCTCAACTAGAATGTACGGCCAAAGGCCAATTAGGGATTGAGGCCTCATGGAATCTGAGCAGAAATGGTTTTAAAAGGTCTTTTGGGCATTAGAGTATTGGCTTATTAGGTAGGTATTTAATAGATGTTCTTGGAGTTTACCACAGAGTCAGCGGTGAGCAGGCTGAAAGATGTTGGAGGTTGCCGGGGTAACATTGGAGCCCTAGGATGGATGGTGATTGGTCTGAAGAAAATGGTGGGAAGACAGAGATTCCTTTGTGAAGCTCGGGCCCCAGCAACAAGAGCTGATTGGTGGGAGTGTTTGTGAGAGAAAACGGATATAAGGAGGTGCTGACAGGACAGTGGCTTTATTTATTTTTTTTTTTATACACCACCGCAAGATTGTGAGCAGTTCCTGAAGCCAAGTGAAGGCTCCTTGTTCCTGTCAGCGCCTGTCACAATCCCTGTACATCACAGAGCAATAAGGAGATGCTTTTATATGTACTCCACCATGGATGCTGCCCCTTTTTTGCTCTATTATGAACTCTATTGGGAATCGAAGGTTCCTGGTTTCTGCTTTGTAGCTTACCCATTTCTTGGACATCTATTAGTGTGGTCGCTGGATCTTCCTCACTAGCTTTCCTCACAACTCCTGTCACAGCTTCAGATCCTCTGCAAAGATGGAGAACCTTCTGCAGCGGCTGATCGTCAGCGAGGATGAAGCAGACAGTGAGGAATAGAATCACAGATGTCTGGAATCCCCTGCGCTTCAGCTTTAGGACCAGTCAGAAGCGTAGGCCAGGAGGAGCGCTGAACAGGTAGATGGCATTGTGTGTCCACTGGTATCTGAAGAGGATTCGTTGGTAGAAAACTGCCAGCGAATGCAGAAGATGACAACCACCTTTTACCTTCATCTGGTCAGAGTGATTGAGACCTGGCAGCAATAACCGTGCCCACCAAATGCCAACACCAGCAGAAACAGTGCCAACCGGATGCCAACACCAAGTCCTATGCTGCTGCCGATGCAGGGTACAGGTGAAGCTCTACAGGATGGCGACAGCCCCGGTAACCAGGTGGTACCCCTGGTTATTGGCACCGGTGTATAGAAGGATGTGTCCTGTATACTAGTTAAGGTAGATTTGTCCGTTTTAAATGAGTCAGTGTTAACTCTTGCAAGGCTTTTCAGGTACAGGCTGGTTCAGGGTTGATAAGGGGAATTTATGGCTTGTTAACAAATATGTTTTATTAATGGTGAGTGCATAACTGCTAACATGGATTGCTGTCCACCGCTGCGTGTGGGCATTAAAATGGAGTCCGCCTGCCTGCTGCAAGTGGGCATGGAAATGGAGTAAAATTTTATTTGTTATATAGATAAACTAGCTGATATACCCAGCTTCACCCAAGTTAATTTGGTACTGGTGTTTATCTGGTGTTCACATGGAAAATCTTATGAAGTCGTGGTTACTTTAGAGATACCGAGGAAAAAATATGTTCACCATTTTGCATGGAGGTAACCATGCAATGTTTCCTTTATATAAATTGACATCAGGAAGTGAGAGAATTAGATTACGTACATAAAATTTGGATGCTAATTCTTTTGCGCTTAGAAATGAATAATGGAGTTGGGACCCATTAGCTTTTCCTATTTATGACATAATCAATGCTCGTGCCAAATTTCATGTTTCTATGACATCAGGAAGTTGGAGAATTAGATTACGTGCATAAAGTTTGGATGCCAGTTCCTTTGCGCTAGAATTGAAAAATCGAGTTGGGACCCATTAACATTTCCTATTTTGGACATAATCTATGCTTGTGCCAAATTTCATGTTTCTACGACATCGGAAAGTTGGAGAATTAGTGGCGAGTCAGTCAGTGAGGGCTTTCGTCATATATATATATATATATATATATATATATATATATATAGACCTATCTATCATCCCGCCTGCTGTGGGTTGGCAGGGCTAAGTCTACTCAGTATTTATATATAAACTGTAGCATGTGGCATATCTCCTCAGTATATATATGTATAGACTGTAGCATGTGGGCTAAGTCTACTCAGTGTGTAATATACACACACCCCGTGTTGCCCAGCGACAGCCTCAAAACATCACTGCTCTGGAGGAGATCTACATGGAGGAATGGGCCAACATACCAACAACAGTGTGTGCCAACCTTGTGAGGACTTACAGAAAACGTTTGCCAATGAAGGATATATAACAAAGTATTGAGATGAACTTTTGTTATTGACCAAATACTTATTTTCCACCATAATTTGCAAATAAATTTGTTAAAAAAAAAATCAGACAATATGATTTTCTGAATGTGTTTTCTCATGTTGTCTCTCATAGTTGAGGTCTACCTATGATTTCAATTACAGGCCCCATCTTTTTAAGTGGGAGAACTTGTACAATTGGCATCTGACTAAATTCTTTTTTTCCCCACTGTATGCATGCATGTATGTATGTATGCACACTGTAGTATGTGGGCTAGGTCTACTCAGTATATATGTAAATATAGACTGTAGCATGTGGGCTAGGTCTATATATATATATATATATATATATATATATATATATATATATATATATATATATATATATATATATATATATATATATATATATATATATATATATATATATATATATATATATATATATATATATATATATATATATATATATATATATATACACATACATACATACATACACACACACACAAACACACACACATATATATACATACACACTATTATATATATATATATATATATACACATATATATATATATATATATATATATATATATATACATACATACACACACACACACACACACACAATTATATATATACACACACACACACTATAATTATATACACACACACACACACACACATTTTTTGTTGGCTGTGCAGAACTGGATTGGGTGTATTTATCGGACATTGCTTTGGACATTTTTAATATGGAATTGCAGGAGATGATGAAAGGGCTGCAGCTGTGTTGGGGGGGGGGGGGGCATGCTATTGTTATGTCATGGCCTGTTGGTAATGTCGCCCGCTTCCTGCGGGTGGGTGTGAAGATGGATTAAAGATTTGTTTTTGGTGTAGACTTGTCTATGGGTTACATATGTTTGGTTTTTTTGAGTTAATAATTATAAGGTAACCCCATTTAAAATAAATGTCACGGCCTTTTAAATCCATGTTGGCGTCTGTGCGTTTTCATTTCAGGTATATGTTCTGATATTAATGTAGAGCATAAGATCCCATGTACGGCCGAAGGCCAATTAGGGACTGAGGCCTCGTGGAATCTGAGCGGAAATGGTTTTAAAAGGTCTTTTGGACATTCATTATTAGAGTATTGGCTTATTAGGTAGCTTTTATTTAATAGATGTTCTTGGAGTTCACTACAGGGTCAGCGGTGAGCAGGCTGGAAGGTGCTGGAGGTTGCCAGGGTAACGTTGGAGCCTTAAGATGGATGGTGACTGGTCTGAAGAAAATGGCAGGAAGAAGACAGAGATCCTTCTGTGAAGCTCAGGCCCCAGCAACAAGAGCTGATTGGTGGGAGTGTTTGTCAGAGAAAACTGACAGGACAGTGGCTTCAGTTTTTTTATACACCACTGCAAGGTTGTCCCTCCCGCCTGCCCTCTAGTTTAGCTTCCAACTTGTCGCCGCATGTTTAAAAAGGGGAATGCCGCCTCCTGTGGGTGGGTATAAAGATGGATTAAAGATTGGTTATTGGTGTAAACTTGATTATGTAGGACTCAGTCTATGTTATATATGTTGAGTTTTTGAGTTAATATTTATAAGGTAACCCTGTTTAAAATAAATGCCGCAGCTTTTTAAGTCCATATTGGCGGCTGTGCGCTTTCATTTCAGATATATGTTTGGATATTAATATAGAGCATAAGATTCCATGTTTTTTTCCCTAACCACCATGTTTCCCTAAATGACACCCATCAAGACTAACTCCCACTTGGGCCAGTGCAAAATGTACAATTTGTGTTCCAGTGAACAAGATGTACAGAGGCCATAGAAATGTACTTTTACTATTAAAAGGCACTGTCACCTTTGGCGATTTAAAGGCCATGTACACCCTTCTACATTTCACTTTTTGTGCCTTTGGAAATTAAGATTTTTTGAAATTGGTTTTCATTTAAAATGGTTTATTGTTTGGTTTCTATATTTGTACAGTTTGTCAATCTGCAGATTGGAGGACCAACATTAACAAATTCTGACATTGAGAGTAAACTGACCGCTGCTTCTCAGCCCCTCTCCAAGCCTGAAAGATATAGCATGCTGTTTTGGGGCAAATTACAATGAGGGGTTTCTGCAATAACTGGAAGAAGGCAACACATTGTCATTTGTAAGTTCATGTCTTCCACACAGGAAGGTGCAGTCTATAGAAAGGTTATACATAGAGATGAGTGAGCACCAAAATGCTCGGGTGCTCTGTACTCAAGTTGAACTTTCCGTGATGCTCGAGAGCTCGTTTCGAGTAATGAACCCCATTGAAGTCAATGGGTGACTTGAGCATTTTTGTATGGGACCGAAGCTCCGCCTAGCTGATGACTTGTCAAACACCAGAAAAAGTCTGAAAGTCATGGAAACACCACAGAAACGGATAGGGAAGGGCAGGGGCAGCATACATCTGAGGTTCCCAGGTCCCACTATTAAGCCAAAATGGGGGCAAGAGTCTGGCGGTCACCCCCCTAACAATTTACTTCAGACAAACCCTCATTAGCAAGGCACACGCGCTGGCACATCTTAGCCAAGTACCACACTACCTGCAACCAATCACTGCCTGCGTGTGACCCTGCTGCCTCTTCTTCTAGGTTACATGCTGGCATTGCTGTCCAACTCCCCGCACGACCCTGCGTCCACAGAGCACACAAGTTTCCCTGCGCAGCGTTCAGCTGCCCTCATGCCACACGCTCGCTTCATAGCCACACCACCCTCATGTCTATTTATAAGTGCGTACTGGATTAGGAGGAACCAGAGGCACACACTGCAGTGGGTTGGCAGGGCCAGGCAGCGACCCTCTTTGAAAGAGTGGTCGATAGCCCACAATGCTGTTGAGAATTGATGATAGATTGATGTACGATCATTCCAATCCCGTGCCACCTCCATCACAAAATTGTCAGGAGCCGCAAACGTGGGCATGAAGGGGACTCAGGAGCCAGCATTTCTACACATCTCCACAATGCAGCAGCACATTCTAACACCAAAGATTGGTTCGAAGCAGGAGGTGCCGCAAAAGTAACCACCACACGTATACAGTGACCCTGTGAAAGTCTCATGAAATCACTAATGCTTCCTGTGAATGCTCCAATCCAGTATCTCTCGGATAACTGTGGTTACGCTGATCCCCAGACCCCAAGCAGGAGGAGGAGGTAGCATAATAAGCCAGAGAAACCATGACCGCGGTAGGACCCACAATACTGTGTGGGAAGCACGTGAGTGGGCCCTGGGTCTGGCTCGGTACCAGCCTCCACCTTGTGTGACCC
Source organism: Eleutherodactylus coqui (assembly GCF_035609145.1). Classification (NCBI taxonomy): domain Eukaryota; kingdom Metazoa; phylum Chordata; class Amphibia; order Anura; family Eleutherodactylidae; genus Eleutherodactylus; species Eleutherodactylus coqui. The sequence continues at coordinate 186,973,093 of NC_089843.1, forward strand.
AAGGTGCCATGAGTAACATAGAATGAATTGTGTGGGGACACATGGATTTCCCATTGCTGTGTCCGTGTCAGATAGCTGAACACCGCGCTAGGAAAGCAGTCTGTGCCCTACCCAAGTCATTCAGTGTATTTGTGCCAGATCGCTAAAACACCACAATGGAAAATCTTTGTGCACCCACAGCATAGGCGAGCCCATCAAACCCAAGGAAAGTATTAAACATGAAGCAATTAAAGTGCCCAAACATGGCAGACTTTCACTCCGCCGAGGACCTCAGCCTCTGCCCACACCCTCAGCAAATCGTTGGCATAAAGTGGACTCTTATGCTAGTACAGCTGTGAACGTCTCATTAAATTAGTTGCGGTTGCTTTCATTGCTCCAAAGACTGGATGAACCACGAAGAAGTTCCACGGGTCAAACCTGGCACAGTTGCATTTCCCCCAGGACTTCAGCCTCTGCACACACCCTCAGCAATCGTGGGCATAAAGCGGACTCCGATGCTAGTACAGCTGTGAAGGTCTCATTAATGCAGTAACGCTCATTTTGTTTGGCCCAAACCAGTGTCTCAGATAACTGTGGTAACACGAGAGAAAATACATGTTGCCCAATGCTGATCCCCTGACCCCAAGCAGGAGGAGAAGGTGGCATAACAAGGCCAAGAAACCATGACCGAGGTAGGACCCGCAATAGTCTGTGTGGGAAGTATGTGAGCGGGTCCTGGGTTAGGCTTGGTCGCAGCCTCCACTTTGTGTGACCCAAGGTGCCGCGAGTTACATAGCAATGGGAAATCCATGTGTCCACACACTATTCATTCGGTGTAGGTGTCAGATAGCAGAACAACGCAAGAGGAAGCCTTTGATTTCCTTGGGCTCACCTATGCTGTCAGTGCACAAAAATGGTATTACACAGGAAGAAATCAGAGTGCCCAAAAATGGGAGAGTTTCACCCCGCCAAGGACCTTGGCCTCAGCCCACATTTCTGCCCTAGTCAGTGTATTTGTGCCAGATAGGTAAAACACCGCGATTCGAAGTCTTTGTGCACCCACAGTATAGGCAGACCACTGTAACATTCCTGTAGTAAAAGTATAGGCAGACCCCTGTAACATTTCTGTAGCAGAAAAATAGGTAGACCCCTGTAACATTTTCGTAGCAAAAGTATAGGTGAACCCCTATAACATTTTCGTAGCAAAAGTATAGGTGAATCCCTGAAACATTGGTGTACCATGAGTGTAAGCGAGGGCCAGAAAAATTGGTGTACCAAGAGTACAAGTGTACCCCTGAAAAATTGCTCAACCGCGAAGGCAGGTGAAACCCATAAACAGCTTGCTGTTGCTTAATTTGCAACAGAGCCTGGAGGCAGCCCTGTGAAAAAGGGAGTGAATTTCTTACCGAAAATTCCTTTTTCCCGAGTCATCCTGACGGCAGACATGGAGGTTGCACCTTGACCTCGTAGGGACAGGAAGCAAGAGACTTTAAAAGGTTCCTCCCGTATCCCATTCACCAGTGTCTTCTAAATTACTTACATGGACATGTCGTGGTTAACCAAGGAAGATATTTATTTGCTCCGAAAAAAATAACATGGTTAGTTTCATTTGAACACAAACAAGAAGAGGGTAGCTTACCCGGACATAACACAAGATAATATGCACAAATTTTCCGCATAAAAGGAAATGTCCAACATAGGAGCCTCTGGGTTACAGATTCGTGCCCGCATAAACGTTTATATAAACGTGTGAATTTTTGGGAGGGAAATACGTGCCGTCAGGATGACTCGGGAAAAAGGAATTTTCGGTAAGAAATTCACTCCCTTTTCCCGGCGTCATCCTGACGGCAGACATGGAGTATACCAGATTAACTCTTTACAGAGGGACCACTGCCTGCAGGACCTTTCTCCCGAAAGAGAGAGATCGGAGGAGAGGTCCGCATTCGGCCTGTAATGTTTTGCGAAGGTGTGCAGGTTGGACCATGAGGCTGCCTTACAGATTTGGTCCGGCGTCGCCATAGCCCTCTCTGCCCAGGAGCAGGATACTGCCCTGGTAGAATGGGCCTTGAGTCCTTCCGGGATAGCGCTGTTGGCCTGCTGGATGGTGGATTTTATCCGGTGGCTAATGGGTCTCCTAGAAGCCGCTCTTCCTCTGCCTGGCCCCTGAAATTGAACAAAAGACAGTCAGCCTTCCTAAAAGGATACGGTCTGCTCTGGGTAGCATAGAATGGCCTTCCTTGCATCCAGGCTATGGTAGTCTCTTTCCCTATCGTTTTGGGGATTTTGACAGAAGGATGGGAGAATAATTTCTTGCTGTCTGTGGAATTTTGAGGCTACCTTTGGAAAAAAAAAAACGGGGGTCTGTTTTTTGTATGACCCTATCGTCCTGGCTTAATAGGTAAGACGTCTTACAAGATAGGGCCTGGAGCTCGCTTACGTGCCTTGCTGCTGTGATAGCTACCAGGAACACAGTTTTAAATGTGAGGAACCTAATTGGAAACTGATCGATAGGTTGAGGGGGTCTTTGCAGAGGCTTTGGAGAACTAGGTTCAGGTCCCATGGGGGGGGGGGGGGGGGGGACTGTACTACGGCTAACTGACCTCATTCTTTCTGCCGCTTTCATGAACCTGCGGATCAGTCTATGATCCGCCAAAGGTTGGTCTAGAATGGCTGAGAGCGCTGCTACCTGTACTTCCAGGGTTCCTGGTCTCAGTTTTTATCTGGAGGAAGTCCAAAATCTCCACCACCAAAGTGTCAAGATTGGAGACCTCCAGCCCCCTCCAGGAGGAGAATTTTTTCCCCGATCTTATTATAAGTAGCTGAGGTTACAGGTTTTCGGGACTGGCGTAGAGTCGCGATAACTCTGGAGGACAGACCTTGTCTTAGCGTCTGTTCCTCAATATCCACACTGCGAGGTTCAGTCTCTCTAGGTTGGGGCAGAGAACTGGGCCCTGCGCTAGAAGGTCCTTCCTGGATGGAAGGTGGATTGGCTCCGAGATGGCGGGCTTTAGGAGCACCGGAAACCATGCCCTTTTTTCCCAGTGTTGGGTGATCAGGATCAGCGTGATGTTACTCTGCTGGACCTTCTGAAGAACTCTCGGGATCAGGGGTATGGGGGAGGGGGAAGGCGTACGCCAGACTGAAATCCCAACTATGGGAAAAAGCGTCTAACCCCTCGGACTTGTCCCTCGGATCTAGGGAAAAATAGTCGGGACATTCTGAATTTTTGCTGCTCGCAAACAGGTCCACCTGTGGACTGCCCCAGGTTTCTGTAATGAGACGAAATTCCTCTTGATTCAGAGACCATTCCCCGGGATCTAGGCCTCTTTGACTTAGAAAGTCGGATGTCAGGATCTGGGATCCTTTGAGATGGACCGATGTCAGGGACTATACCGTGGACTCGGCCCATCGGAAAATCCGGGCTGTTAATTTCAGCAGGTGAAAGTTTCTGGTGCCTCCCTGGTGGTGAATAAGTGAAACGGCGGTCCTGTTATCCGAGAAGATCTTAACATGCTCCCAGATGGCCCTAAGCTCTCTGAAATTTGAGGTCTAGGCACGCAATGTCGGACCCCATTTGCCCTGGAGCAAACGCTGCCCCACTTGCGCCCCCCAGCCAGGCTGGCTTGCGTTGGTGACTACGGAGATGAAGGGCTCTGTCACCCATGGGGACTCCGCCTCTAGGTTGCCAGTTGACCGCCACCAGCGGAGGGACCTTGTGACCGCTGATGACACGGGCATTCTGCGGTCCAGAGAGGTTGTTGCCCCGTCCCAGTTGCCCAGGGTGGCTCTCTGTAGCGTCCTTGAGTGAGCCTGGGCCCAAGGAATAATGCCGATACAGGAGGTCATGAGGCCCAGGAGCCTCGTTGCGTCCCTAATCGTTATTTGTTTCTTCTGGCCGCATTTCTGTGCTGCCAGCCTAAGGTTTTCCTGCCTGGGTGGAGGCAAAGACAAGATCTGAGACACTAAGTCTATCTGTACCCCCAGGAGGTCTTTCGCGTCTCGGGGAGAAGACTAGATTTAGGGAAGTTAACTATCCGCCCCAATCTCTGAAATAGGGAGATGATACGGCAGGTATCCTCTTTGAGGATCTTCGGCGAGGATGCCATTACCAGGAAATCGTCCAGGTATGGGACAATGTTTATGCCTGCCACATGGAGATGCGCCACCATCTCTGCCGCTATTTTAGAGAATATCCTGGGTGCCGTTGGAATTCCGAGGGGTAGGCACTGGAATTGAAAATGGTGTACACGGCTGCCCATCCTGATGGCAAACCGCAGGTACTTGTGATGTTCCGACAGGACTGGGACGTGGTAGTACGCGTCCTTTAGATCGACGGTACTCATAAAGTCCCCTCTTTTGATCAGAGTTACTGCAGACCTGATGGTTTCCATCTTAAACCTTTTGTAGGTAATCAACCCGTTCAGGCCCTTCAGATTAAGGATCATCCGAAACTGTCGTTTGGTTTTTTTGATCAGAAATAGGGGTGGGTAGAACCCCAAGCCCTGTTCTACTGTGGGGACCTGGACTACCGCCCCCATCTGTAGCACCTTAGAAATTTCATTTCTAAAGATACCCTGCAGGGTGGGGGATTGCGTGGGGGCCGGGAAAGCTCAATAGTCTGCCCCCCACCTGGTACTCGCCTACAGGGGAAGGGGTTGTTTTTGTCTTACTCCTGCCTCCTTTGGGGTAGGACCAGCACCCTGTCTTTCCTTTGCCTCGGTATGGCTTGAAGGATGGCTGACGTTTGTGGGGAAATCCCGTTCTCGCTTGGTCCGGGAGACTGTGGGTCCTGTCGGTAGCTCTTTTTAGGATCTCCTCCAAGTCCGCGCCAAAGATGTGCTGGCCATTAAACTGAGATGTTACACGGCCTTCCTTTGGAAGCCGTATCTGCTTTCCATGTTTTCAGTCGGACCGCCTGTTGCTGATCTAAGTAGAGGCATGCATTCCAGTAACGCATCTCTAGGGGCCTTCTGTTTAATCTGTTCGTCGATTTCCCCCAATCAGAGGAACATCGACCTCGCCACAGAAGTCGCTGCGATATTGGACTTCAGCGTATAGGCCGTTGTTTGCCAGGCCCGTTTCATCAAGGCGTCAACCCTGTCCATCGGGTCTTTAAGAGGAGAGGAGTCCTCGAATGGCAGGGCTGTCTTTTTGGCCATTATGGCCACCTGTGCCCGACGCCGCGCGCGGCCGCACCAGCATGCCTGGAGGAGAGAGGCATCTGAGCCTATGGCCCGCCGCTCTCCCCAGCTGAAACCACTGCGCCGAGCTGTGGCAGGGGAAGGAGGGGACCCAAGGACCTCTGGTCCGCCGCTCCGACCGCTGCGGTGGTGAACCCCGGGCGGTCAGACCTGTGGCCCGCCGTGCTCCCGGACCGCGCGTAGATGCTCACGTCTTTCTCCGCAAAGCGGAGTCTCTCTTTATATTCGCGTGACAAATAGAGGTGTTTGTTCGCGCAGCCCACTCATACGTGATTACTTTCTTCAGGGTATCATTAACCGGAACACTGTGCGGTTCCTTGGTCTGAGCCTGCCGGACACGACGTCCTGTACGGACCTTGGCTCGACCACATCCTCGACCTTCCTTGTATCCCTGACTGCTTTGATCAGGTCAACCATGTCCCCAGATGAGAAATAGTACTTTTTATTCTCATCCCTGGCGTCAGGGGGACGGTCAGAGAGTTCGCCATTTGACAAGTGGCCCAGGGATTGCTCAAACTCTGAGCTCGTTAGCGGTATGTGGCTCGCCCTTTTAGCGGCCCTTCCTTCCGCTGAGCTGGGGGGAGACTGGAAATCGATGCCCGGACCTCCTCTCTAACCAGGGATCTAATATCTTCCCTGAATGCGCCTGTTCATCCGTAAGGATCTTGGAGGTACAATCGGGGCATAGCGGCTTTTATATACGCCTCGTCCAATTTTTTTTTTTAAAGACACAGAGCGCCTTTCCTGTGTTTTTCCTTTAGGTCCTGTTTAGACCAAGTGGATTCCCTGTCCTGCAGAATATACATGCATGCACATAAGGGAACACCCCCCACACAATGCTAAATCCCTGAGCATAACATTCCTGCAACAAGTAACACTTACAGTTTGCAGGGCTTCCATCTCTGGTTCCTTTGTAGTCATGATGCAGAAACGCAGACAGAACCAGATTAGACAGATGAATCCTTCTCTGAAGGTGTGCCGTCAGTGGAAGCTTGTCGGGGGTCTCCATTTTCAAATCTCCCGCTGTTCCTGGTCAGCTGACGGCGTCTGACGTCACCGCGTCACGCCGCGTCATTGGCTCCGCCCCCGACCGCGCCGGCATGCCTGGAGGAGAGAGGCATCTGAGCCTGTGGCCCGCCGCTCTCCCCGGCTGAAAAACAACTCTGAGCTGGAAGAGGAAGGAGGGGACTCAAGGACCTCTGGTCCGCCGCTCCGACTGTTGCAGTGGTGAACCCCGGGCGGTCAGACCTGTGGCCCGCCGTGCTCCCAGACCGCGCTGACACCCCGAAGGGAGATGAGAAGGGAAGCAGCCCTGTGGACCGTCAATCCCTACAGTCAGCCTGCTTGGAAAAGGGTGAGGGGGGAACACAGCCCTATGGACCGTTCCCCCAGCTGTCATCCTGCAGCTCCCTGGAGGGAGCTCCTCTTGCATGTCCCTGTAGGGACAGGAAGCACTGGTGAATGGGAGACGGGAGGAGCCTTTTAAAGTCTCTTGCTTCCTGTCCCTACGAGGTCAAGGTGCAACCTCCATGTCTGCCGTCAGGATGACGCCGGGAAAAAATTGGTTTCTGTTAAAGTATCAATATTTTTGAAACTTTGTAAAAAAAATTATAAGCAGAGCCTTTTGTGCCACAGAAAAATTGGCAGTTCAGCGTGATGACATGCTGTTGTAGGAGGAGGAGTAATAATATCCGAGAGTGAGTGACAAAGCTAATTCCGCCTTTTTTCTGGTGATAGAGAATGTTTTTTTCTCCTGTTGCAGCGAAAAGAATCATTAGGTTCTGCTGCTCTTTGGTGGAGAAGAGAAGTCTGGGGAAATCCAGCCTTTGTTCATCTTTATGAGTGTGAGCATGTCGGCACCCGCAGTTGACAGGCGGGTCCGCTTATCCGTGAGATTCCCCCAGCTGCACTAAGCACCCTCTCTGAAAAGACACTAGCGGCAGGGCAGGCCAGCACCTCCAGGGCATATAGCACAAGTTCATGCCACGTGTCCAGCTTTGAAACCCAATAGTTGTATGGAGCAGAGGCATCACGGAGGTACGATCGGCTATCTACTCCCTCACCATCTTTTTACAGTGCTCCCTCCGACTCAGCCTTGACTGGGGAGTGATGACAAAGTCTTGCTGGGGAGCCATTAAGCTGGAAAAGGCCTTGGAGAGTGTTTCCCTGCCTGCGCTGGACATGCTGCATGATCCCCATGCCTCCCCTGCAACTTGGCCCTTGGAACTGCACTTTCTGCCACTAGCGCTGTCAGATGGGAAGTTTAGCATCACTTTTTCCACTAGGGCCCTGTGGTATTGCATCACTCTCATACCCCTTTGAGAGTGGAAAGGTTTTCCTTATACCGCGGGTCGTAAAGGGTGTACACCCAGTAATCAGTGTTGGCCAGAATGCATCTAACGCGAGGGTCCCGGGAAAGGCAGCCTAACATGAAGTCAGTCATGTGTGCCAGGGTACCAGTATGCAACACATTGCTGTCCTCACTAAGAAGAGGACTTTACGGATCCTCCTCCTCCTCTTCAGCCAATACACGCTGAACAGATGAGAGGAAAGCAGCATGGGTACCCTCAGCAGTTTGCCCAGCTGTCTCTTCCCCCTCCTCCAAAACGCGCTGAGATATAGACATGAGGGTGGTCTGGCTATCAAGCGACATACCGTCATCCCCCGTCTTCTGTTCCAACCGCAAAGCGTCGGCCTTTATGCTTTGCAGTGAACTTCTCAGCAGGCAAAGCAGCGGGATGGTAACGCTAATGATTGCCGCATCACCGCTCACCATCTGGGTAGACTCCTCAAAGTTTCTGAGGACCTGGCAGATATCTGCCATCCATGCCCACTCCTCAGTAAAGAATCGGGGAGGCTGAATACCACTACGCGCGCCCATGTTGCAGAGGGTATTCCACTATTGCTCTACGCTACTCGTACAGCCTGGCCAACATGTGCAGCATAGAATTCAAGCGTGTGGGAACGTCGCACAGCAGTTGGTGCTCTGGCAGCTGAAACCGATGTTGCAGGGTTCTCAGGGTGGCAGCGTCCGTGGTGGACTTGCGGAAATGTGCGCAGACGTGGCGCACCTTGCCGAGCAGGTCAGACAAGTGGGGGTAGTTTTTCAGAAACCGCTGAACCACCAGATTGAAGACGTGGGCCAGGCCTGGCACTTGTGTGAGGCTGCAGAGCCGCCACCAGGTTATGGCCGTTGTCACACACGACCATGCCCGGTTGGAGGCTCAGCGGCGAAAGCCAGAGGTCGGTCTGCTCTGTCAGACCCTGCAACAGCTCGGGGGCCGTGTGCCTCTTGTCACCTAAGCTGATTAGTTTCAGCATGGTTTGCTGGCGCTTGCCCACCGCTGTGCTGCCACACCGCAGCGCACTACCCACTGCTGGCGACGTGCTCACACTTCTTAATTGAGAGGTAGAGGAGGAGGAGGGGGAGGGTTTTGAGGAGGTGGCATAAAACGCCGCAGATACCAGCACCAAGGTAAGACCCGCTATTCTGGGTGTGGGTAGGACGTGACCGGTCCCAGGCTCTGACTCGGTCCCAGCCTACACCAAATTCACCCAATGTGCCGTCAGGGAGATCTAGTGGCCCTGCCCGCCAGTACTTGTCCACGTGTCCGTGGTTAAGTGGACCTTCCCAGTAAACGCGTTGGTGAGGGCACAATTTATGTTGCGGGAGACATACTGGTGTTGGGCTGGGACGGCACACCGGGAATAATAGTGGTGACTGGGGACCGAGTAGTGCGGGACCGCTGCCGCCATCATGTTTTTGAAAGCCTCTGTTTCCACAAGCCTGTACAGCAGCATCTCCAGGCTGATTAATTTGGCAATGTGCATGTTTAAAGCTTAGGTGTGGGGATGGGTGGCGGCGTATTTGCGCTTTCGCTCCAACGCTTGTGTTCGCAACAGCTGAATGCTGCGCTGAGAGACATTGCTGGATGGAGTGGAGGACCGGGGAGGTGAGGGTGTGGGTGCAGGCCGGGAGGCGCTAGTGCCTGTGTCCTGGGAGGGGGATTGGATCTGTGTGGCAGGCTGGGGCACAGGGGAAGAGGCAGTGGTGTGACCCCGAGGCGGTGAATGGCCTTCGTCCCACCTTGTGGGGTGCTTGGCCATCATATGCCTGCGCATGCTGGAGGTGGTGAGGCTGGTAGTGGTGGCTCCCCGGCTGATCTTGGTGCGACACAGGTTGCACACCACTGTTCGTCGGTCATCCGCGCCTCACTGAAAAACATCCACACCTTTGAACACCTAGGCCTCTGCACGGTGGCTTGCCGCAAAGTGGTGCTTTGGGAAACAGTTGGGGGATTCTTTGCTCTGGCCCTGCCTCTCCCCCTGGCCACCCCACTGCCTCTTCCAAATGTCTTGCTGTTGCACTTGCCTCCCCCACTAAAGCCCTGTCCTCAGTAGGCTTAGCAAACCAGGTGGGGTCAGTTACCTCATCATCCAACTACTCTTCCTCCGAATCCTCTGTGCGCTCCTCCCTCGGACTTACTGCCCTTACTACTACCTCACTGACATACAACTGTTTTATCATCATCCTCACGCACAAAAAGCTCTTGAGACAGTTGCCGGAAGTCCTCAGCCTCATCACCCGGACTCCAGGAACTTTCCAAAGGTTGGGCATCGGTCACGACAAACTCCTCAGATGAGAGAGGAACCGTTTTTTCCCGCTCATGGCAGGGACCCGAGAACAGTTCCTGGGAGTCTGCCTGCTCAGAATATGTCATTTTCATGGAGTGAGGAGGCTGGGAGGAAGGAGGAGCAGCCAAAGGATTCAGAGTTGCAGTTCCTAGGCCGGGAGTAGTGGACTGCGTAGAAAACTGGGTGGCCGATACATTGCTGGACGCATTTTCTGCCATCCACGACAGGACCTGCTCCCACTGCTCTGTTTGTAATAAAGGTCTACCACACGGACCCATTAATTGTGATATGAAGCTGGGGACCCCAGAAACTTGCCTCTCTCCTAATCCCGCAGCAGTTGGCTGTGATACACATGGACCAGGAACTCGGGCTGTGCCCATACCTCACTTGGACGTCCGCGTCCACGACCCTTACCCTTACCTTTACTCCTCATCATGGCAGATTAAGAATAGAGCAGGGCCCAAATAAATTACCCCACTGTACAGCACTGACAACTGTGGCTTAATTCACCATACACAGAGACTTGTAGATAGTTGAGGCTCTATGCTGTGATTTGAAAAAAGTAACCCGCTGTCTTGCGCTGATACCTAGGGGTAATTTACTGCTCGCAGAGACTTGTAGATAATAGAGGCTATGTGGAGTGGGAGAAGACTCTAAAGCCAGTGGATAGTGCTGGTAACTGCAGCTATCTCAACCCCACCAAGGAAAGGGTATTGTGAGACGTTCTGCACAGCAGCAGAGCTGAAATACTTTGCAGTGGCCCCGGTAATATTGAAGTACTGTTTAGCGGTGAGACCTCTGTCTAATGCACTGTAGACACAGAACGGTATAACAGTCGTTCGCAGTAGGCTAGGAAATATCTAAGTGCAGTTTCACGGTGAGAGCTGGTGGTACGGCACAGCAGCCTGAGAACGCTATTATTGACAGGCTGGGAACAGGCCTAGGCGCTAGATGCGTAATACAAAAATGGATGCACTACAACTCCCAGAAGGCCACAAGTATAATGCACATGGTCAGATGTAGCCCTAAGAAGCAGCTTTGGGGTTTTTGCACGGAGGACTTTGAGGACTGTATAGTGTATATAACTTTCCCTATAGAAGTGGCTGTGCCCCAACACTCTGTTATGCACTGCAGACACAGAACGTTATAAATGAACTTGTTTGCAGCAGGCTAGGAAATATTTGAGTGCAGTTTCAAGGTGAGAGCGGGTTGTAAGGCACTGCAGCCTGAAAAAACTATTACTGAAAGGTTGCGAACAGGCCTAGATGAGTAATACAAAAATGGAAGCACAACTCCCAGCCAGCCAGAAGTATAATGCACACGGTCAGATGTAGCCCTAAGGAGGACCGTTGGGGTTCTTGTAGACAGGATACTACCCTAACACTTTCCCTATATCAGCAGCAGCTCTTTCCCTAAACTCTGCATAATACACTGCAGACTGAGAACGCTATAGATGAAATTGCCTGCACAGCCAGAGATGAAAAGAAAAAATGGTGCACTACTGCTCCCAGCCAGCCACAACAGTAATGCACACGGTCAGATGTAGCCCTAAGAAGGACCGTTGGGAATCTTGAAGACAGGACCTACGCTAACACTATCCCTGAATGAGCAGCAGCACTTTCCCTAACCTCTGCCAGGGTGTGTCTGAGGCGAGCCGCGGGCGGGACCACTTTAACTACTCAGCGGTCACCTGATCTCGCCAGCCACTCACTGCTGTGGGGGTGGGATAGGGCTGGCATGTCAAAGGAGGAAGTGGTAATGCCTTCCCCGCGTGTCTATTGACTAGAAAATGGCGCTAAACATGCAGGGAAGGAAATGCAATTGACTCGAGTAACGAGCATCATAGCAAACCCTAATGCTCGAACGAGTGTGCTCGCTCATCTCTAGTTATAATTACAGTTACTCCAAGTCATAAGTACTAAAGGAGGATACAAAACCTGCAATATTTCTGAATAGAGACGCCGTATTACAGAAAGCTGTATGACAGTGTGGGGAGATGCTGATCATCTCACCAGTCCACATGCCCTATAGCATGCTGCACAATTTAGCACTATTCTGTCATGTTCTGCTCTCCATTCAATTGTGCCCCCTTCCACCTTCCCACTGTACAATTAAGGCACATTTACACGCAACGGGTATTGCTCAAAATTTGTTCAAACGACCGCAAATGAGTGATAAATTACATGTAAACACAGCCATTGTGCACTTTTCAGCTGAACGATGATTTTAAGGTGAGCTTAAAAACCATTGTTCTGCCACAGAAAGAAAGTATCTCTCAATAGACCACATGCTGTGTTTTCTGCGGGATTTGGGAGATTATATTGTAGTCTGCTGGCAGCCCTGCCAAGAACAATGCAGCTGTGTGCAGAGCCCAGCCTTTTACATAAAGATGATAGTGTTAACTTTATGCAAAATGATTGTTAAAACTTTCAATTGTTATTTTCTCATGTAAATAGGCCATGAGGCTCCCTTTTTAAGCTCAGCTCTGCTCCCACCACCTTGTCATTTAACCTAGAGATGGCACTGTACTGTAATCTACTACACCATCACCAATTTATCCCCCACTAGTAAATAAAGGATAGCATTATGTAGTATTGAGTGAGCGTGGCTACAGTGCCTAAAATAGGAGAGGGAAAGGGAAGCTCAGCTTGTACTGGTTCATGATAGAGACCAGCTGATTAGTGGTGGTAATGCCCCCCCCCCCCCCAGCAGAGCCTCCATATGAAGTATCAGGATTTTTAAATGTATGAAAATTCAATGCAAAAAGACAGACCAATGCATCTTTTTTTCCCAGCAGGTGCTTAATAAGATAGTGTTTCCCCGAAAATAAGACAGTGTCTTATATTAATTTTTGTTCAAAAAGGTTTAACTTTTTTACATGTATAGCTGCCTGGACACTATTTAAATTGACTTTTTTAATTAACTGTTAGCAGGGCTTAATTTTGGAGTAGGGCTTATATTTCAAGCATCCTCAAAAAGCCTGAAAAATCATTTTGCATCCTCAAAAATTCTGGAAAATCATGCTATGTCTTATTTTCAGGGTATGTCTTATTTTCAGGGAAACAGGGTATGTGTATTGATTTTGCAAGCACAAAGGTTTCCACGGCCTTTAAAAACAATGACCAAATGGATTTGTCCACTTTTGAAAGCCTCATGTGTACTGTATGCCAGCTATCCATTTCAATCAAACAGCTCAGTTAACAGCTCTGAACTAAGTTTTGGGACCAGTGTTTTATAGTGGCATCTAATAGACTCCAAGGACCCGTCGTGCCAGATGCCTGAATTCAAAGTATAAGTGGGGAAGACAACAGATGTGAAAAGAATGGCTTACAGAGCTAATGAAGTGCCTTGTCATTCGACTGCAGTATGGCAGTCCAAATCTCTTCTATATTCATTCCTGCTCTACTGCCATATGTGCCTTTTTTCTTAAGCGACACATGCTCTACCAGCAGCATCAAATCCTTCTGGCCAAATAATTCTCTTAAGTGATGGAAATCAGCACTGAAGGTGAAGTGACATTAACAAGCTGCCACACACATCTATTAAAATTGTGTTGATTGCTATGTCGTCGTGTCTAGGATGAGTGGTTCAGAAACCCATCACAGAGTATGTGCACGCATGTAGCCTTCTCCATCCAAGTAAACAGACAAATGTAAGCCACCGCCAACCAGGAAGTTCGGCAGTCCTAATCTACATATTATGACTCACTAAGAGTCCTCTTAGACATGATGATTTATTGTTAGAATGAGTGAGCGATATCAACACCAGCTTATGTGTTCGCGCAGCCTGTTTATGCCGGTAGATACATTGTTGGCTCGTTCAAATGAGAAATTCAGTCTTTCACAATGTCTGTATTAGTGTATGGGAGGGAGTGAATGAGCCAACGATAGGGTTTATGTCCTGCATAAAATGAACGATTAATGAAAAGTGAATTATTATCGTTCAGTCTTGAATAATCTGCTGCTCTACCTAACAGGTGGTAAAGACCTGAAAAATAATTTTCTTTATTTTATGCTGAGAAAGAACAGATAACTATTATGGTGCATTTTGTCTGGTTTCAAACAGTATTTTTCAGAAAAACACTACTTTTGTGGCTTTTTTTGTGCTGTCTAGCCAGATGTTACACTCCTCAAGTCTATAGTGAAATATAAAACACCTATCTCAGCACTCATACACATTAGGTATCTAAATAAAATTATAGAACTGCCTCCATATTTCCCCATCTGTCACAAACCTTATAAATTGGGGTATACAGCTAGATGCTAGTTTCACAGAACACAGAGGCTTAAATCCACAGAGGGGAAAGGATTTGGAGTAGGTTCCCATCTGAATAAAGACGACTTGGAAGTGGTGGATAGGCACAAACTTTGATCACAATATGCACCAAGAACCTTGCATCTTTATAGTGTTAGTAAATGTAACAGTTATGCAATATTATGCAGACATTAAATGTGTATGAGTGCAATAGTAAAATATAATGTACTTTACAAAGAATGCAATTTCGTTAGTGTTTACACCCCCACCCCCCGAAAGAAACAAAAAAAAACTGCATGCTCAGAGTATGGCATTTTTTATCTGGTGTTTTTTCGCATGGACTTTGCTACAGGTCTTTAAGGCCTCCTGCCCACGCAGATTTACGACGCAAGGAAAAACAAAAAAGTCCCTTCTGGTGATCGCAGCAAAACGCGCTTTTGTACGGCGTTTTTCCACGGTCTCCATTAATACTATTTTAATGGAGACCTCCCGCCGTAGAAAAACATGGTAAAAATAGAACATGCTGTGATTTTTTTCCCGCAGCAGAATCCCGCATGTGAGGACTGGGCCATTAGATTCAATAGAAGCTAATAGCTGCGATATTCCACCGCAAATTTTTGCCACAGGGAATGCAGCATAAATCCAGCCGTGGGCATTAGCCCTAAGAAATGCCAGAGAAAGGTTATACGTGCAACCAAAAACATTTGTAGGAACATTTCTTTACACATAGCAGAAATTTCACAGCATTTCCACATCCAAAACAAATTGGCCTTTAATGAGCGCAGCCCGCTGATCACTTCCGCTTCACCTGACCAGCGGTACAGCACTCACTAGAAACACCAGGAGTGCGAAAACTGCAGATCTAGCAACCTCATTGGTTCTGATTCACAATTCCAGCAAGCTGATTGGCTTGCCTGATTCAACCTCATTGGTTGTTTGGGTTTCCCGATTCCACTTGATTGGTTGTTACTGCCGAACTTGAGTGTAGTCTAGATATATGCCTGCAGGGGCGTGGTTCGGGTCCTGCTGCGAGAACTCTTGCAGCGGGATCCGACCCGGCCGTCTGTAGACGGCCGAAGTCTGCTGTGGGAGCACAGCTGTTTTAGTTAAAATCCCCACCAATGGTCCGGATTGGGACGCTCTTGGATGCGAAAATGCTGTGGATTTTTACGCTGTGGAAATTCCGCTGCATTTCTGCTATGTGTAAACATACCCTAAATAGGCCATAAGAAAAATCCTTGAAATTCAGTTGTTTTTTCTTAACAAGCATTTAAAATGGTGAAAAATAGGTGTATGAAGAAGCCTCTAATGTGATGCCCTTTTGAGTTTAGCTTTTATCATGACATACTTTTGCGTGGTGCTGCTCGTCTCAATTACAGCTTGTCTCATATATTCTTCCACTCCCTTATGTTGTGTATTCTGAGGAAAATATTGAAAGTAGTTAGTATTTTGCAACCTTCTTAAAAGGAAAAAACACAAAATAAAACATGAATAAAAGCAATCTGAAGGCATTTTTTGGCTTAAAAGAAAAAAAACACAAACATTTTTTAAAATACTCTACTACAGAAAACGGAGTCAATAGAGGGGTCTCTTTATTCAGAACTTCCATTAATTAGCCGAAGTAAAGATCAACCATGAATCTGGAGGCCCCTACTTGTCCATGTATTATACAGACAGGTCATTAACTTTAATGGGCACCATATAAATAGCTTTGTTTTCCTTGTGGCAGCACAGTGGGACTATTTTGCAAGGACTCTTAACAAAAAGGACAGATTGCCCAAAATAGACAACCCTTTAATGCCGGATTCAGACAACTATCACGCAATGAATAGAACCCATTGCTTTCAATGCGTTAGTCACAAGTGTGTGTTTTGCGTACACAATTCCATCGTGGAAAAATACACAAGGAAATAGGACATATGAAACTAGTTAGCCATTTCAAAGAAAGGGACCACGACAGCTATTCTTTTTGTGCACGCTAATGCACACGATTTGCATATGCAAAAACTACATTA
>NC_089843.1:186989376-187021876 GCF_035609145.1 Eleutherodactylus coqui
AGCCAGCCTGCCTTGTACTATTTTTTAAATTTTTTTACACCCAGCTGACCTTGGAAAACAACGTGCTGTCATCTTTCATTCTCTCCATTTCTTCCTGCATTGTAATGATTCTGTTGTTTGCAACAGCGAGCTGGAAAATTGACAATGAAAGATCAGTTGTGACTTAACTTTCTTATCTGTTTATCCAGATACATACATATAAACATATATACACACACACACACACACACACACACAGTACCTTTTTAATAGTATTGTTTTATCTGAATTCCCATTTTAGTGAACACGAATGAACATACCTCCTCAGTTAGTTTGGTGTTGGATTTCTCTAAGGCATCTACCTTTGTCTGCAAGTTGTTCACGGTGGCACTAATGCATTAAATAAAAAATAATTAAACAAATCTGACCTTACACAGTAAAGACAGACATATTTTGTCTAAAACATACCAACTGGTTACACTTTCCCAATCCTGAATCTTTATAATATTTGCACGTCTAACTCGTAAAGACACATGGCTAAAGATCAGCAGTCCTACAGCATGGAACAACTAACAGTCGTCCTCAACCAGTATTTCCACTAGGAACCACATTTTATGTTTGGATCCCCTTAAAGCAACCCTCCAGGAATGGAGAAACAAAGATGGCTGCACTGCTTCACTGACTACCTACTGCACAATATTAGTATGCACCATTAGGCTACACCTGCATTGATTAACTAGTGCTGTTCACATGGCCAGTCAGACCAATATGTAGTGTCTTAGACCGGTGTCACACAGTCGTAAGCGCATTTACACGAAAAGTTTTTTTTTTTGTGCAAACAAAATGCGTTCACAGAATACGCTTATATGAACAGACCCATTGAAATCAATGAGTTTTATTAACTGTGTATTGTGCGTGCAATTTTTCTGTGCATAATACACTGTGCAAATAAGTTCACGTGAATCCGGCCTTAGTCTACCAATGCATAATATTCTGCATCAGTCTGGATCAGGTCAGAGAAGTGGTTCGGCCAGCTTTCTCGCTCCAAGCTCGGAGAGTCGCTTTAACGCAACTTCACATGGAAGCGTTGGATAGTTTTGAGCATCAGCGGCAGAAGACAGGTCATAACATTACTACAACCCATTAAAGTCAAAGCGTTACTAAAACCCATTATTAGACTCAAAACCTTATCACCAAGGGCTCATTCACATGACAGTGTGCGTAAAATGCTGTGTGAGTGCACTACCCATGACAGCATATCTCACGGACACTGTTATGCATAGTGTGACTTTTTTTTTTGCCTTATTCCCCGCTCTGCTTCATAGCGGAGTTGTGTATGTATTAATGTATTGCATATGGACAGCTTTAAATACGCTAGCCATAGAAAAGAATAGTGCTCTTGTTGCATGATATGCAGTGAGATAGAGAATGCTGATTTTTTTCACATGCAGTATTTACACACTAATGTGAACGGATCAATGTGGGTCCATGTAGTTTCATCGACTCCATTCACTGCATGTCATGTGGCTGTGCATCGCATACGTAATAGGGCTTATTCACACGACAGTGATTTCGGTGTACAACAGTTATCAGTGTAAAAGCCATATTTTTCGGTCCTAGATGCTTTCAGTTACTCTTAGTGCGGTTCACTACAGTTTATTTTATGTACTCAATGTGAATAGAATTCACAACTGAGGGGCTGAACAGAAAGCAGTGAAATGTTCTACATCATGGGGGGGGGGGGGGATTCTCCCTAGCATTATAATGGCAAGTCCCATTTATAAAGAGAAATCCATAACCATCACAGCAAACTGACTGAATAAGGCTGATGTTACTCAGAGCACTGATAATGGGATAAGTGGAGTACATTAGAATTACTGCTCTGCTTGCGGCGAAGTCTGCACTTCTACTGTCAGCGGAACTAATTATCCCGTTAATTATTCATGCTCAGTGGTCCGTTAGCAGCAGATGTATACATTACAAATAAATGTAGGCAACATAGAATGTTGGGCTTTTTAAAGTATGGAGACTTTCTGAGTTTTCAAAATAAGTTAGACTTGTCTATATTTAAACAGTAACTGCATGACGATCGGACAATTTATTAGAGCAGCAAATATACAGACTAAGAAGTATCTATTAACAAATTCCAAGCAGCAGAATAGTGGCATTTCTGTAAATGTGCCCTTGTCATGAATTTATAGATTATACAAACTAAGGGCTTGGTCCCACGTGTGTACTTGCAAAACCTGTTACGAAGTGAATAGAATTCATTGATTTCAATGGGTCCGTTCACATGAGCATACTTTTTCACGTAATATGCGTGAAAGAAAAAAAAATGCGGAATGTCCCATAATGATGGGTATTTATGCGCTGCATGAGCCTTTATTTGCACAGAAAAATCAATGTAATTTCATGCATGTACAAATACACAGGGCATCTGCCCACACGAAAACACGCCAGAGTGGCTGAAAAAACACCGGCGTAAGCGATTTTCTGTTGCGCAAATATGCAGCGGATTTGCATGACCATAATGCGCTTATGCCCATGTGAACGAGCCCTGATATACTTGTTGATGAGACCAGAATACCCATTTAAGCTGCTGGCAGTGAAGCGTTAAATACTTATAATTCACCTTAACTGTCTGTTCAGCTCTTCCACGTAATTCTTCTGATCTAGTATCGCTGTTATTTGGACGTCTCTTAGAAAGACAATAAAAACAAAAAACAGTCATATACAAGCAAGAACAAGACAAATTTGATTAAAAGCACAACTGTTTGCAACCCATCAACCCATCAGTCTCCTTTTGTCATCTTCTCTTCCTCCAAAACTGCTTAATTACTGCTAAAATTCATCTTGGTAGACATGATGGACTAACCACTCCCTAACAGGTAAGATTATGTGCTGCCCATAGAAGTCTATGAAGATGTGAGGGGGAAGCAGAGAGACACACTGACGCAGCCAATAGTGTTTTGCCGTCTCACAGTTGCACTATTCAGTACTTCTCTATAATACCTTCCATAGTAACGCTTCTCTGTAGATGAAAGATGGTAGAAGAATCTCCTCTTCTCTGTGTGAGATATGCATGGGAGTGGAGAAGGGTATTGTCTCTCCTTGAGGAGAGCACCTAGAAGGTGAGCGAGGGTTCCCCACTACACAAACTCTGAACCTTCATTATGTAAATGTACATCCTAAAGCATTACAGGGTTAAATTGTAATTCACTCCAAATACGAATGCGCAAAATAGGACATTGAGAAGTTACAAAATATGTCATCCCTAAGAAATGTTGGCCATCCATTACGTTTTAAGTGGATAACAGCAAAAACTACAATCATCAAATTCTTGGTTTCTTTAGTCTCACTTACTCTTCACTGGATTTAGCAATAGGACCTTCTTTTAAGTACATTGAAAAATCAATGACTCCTACCTGAAAGTAAACAAAAACAGCGTCCATTAGTTCTTACAGATTACTGAGACAACGGTCCAAAAAAATAAAAAATCAAATGCTTCTTACTGACACAAAACACAGTCTTTAGTAAAGTTTAAAATTATGGACCGATGTACCACAGCTTAACAATGGGATTGCTTTTTCCCGTAATGCGAGGCTTACTTGTGAATCAAGGTCTTCCCCCTTCATGCAAAAATTAGCATCAATCACATTGAGTCCAACTAAAAGGCCAGAAATAATAGCCCCTTCCTCCTCCATCATTAGTGCATTGGGTTCATAAAATTCACTGCAACATAAAAAGGACAATTGTTAAACGGTTCTATAATAGTTTAAACAAACATCGCAGATAAACAATGATGCAATTACAATGATGGATGTAGTTATTGATGTGCTGCGCTAGGTTTCAGCACATACCATATTTTTCGCTTTATAAGACGCACTTTTTTCCCCCAAAGTGGGGGTGGAATTGGTGCGTCTAATAGAGCGAACGTGCCGATAAGGATTTATCACACAGATGCTGGCCGAGTCAGCTACATAGCAGGGAAGGAGAGACGCCCGTATGTATAGCTCATTGGTGGAGGTGGGGGAGCAGCAGTATTTATCGCCGGCGGGAATCACCTGTACGTACAAGCAGCTCACCTCCCCTGTTATGGGGTGGACCCAGCCAGTAGCTGTGTGATGAGCAGAACCAGTAAGCTGTATTGATTGCTGTTGCAGCAGTAAGTCAATACCGTAGAGGAAGCCTACATATGACTTTTGCATGTGTCTGCTGCCATGCTGCCCCACTAATTTCTGGATCTCGCTGCATTCATGAGGCTTCAATTGACAAACAGAATTGTAAGGCTTGTATGTAGTTGAGTGTGTGTGACTATATTTATATAGAGTATAATATGTATGCAAGTGTAAAACAGATCAATGTATGCATGCATGCCTGCCTAACAGTGTTCATACAGTGATCTTTCACTATACTAAGGACCCATATTCACGGGCAGGTCGGATACCGCCTGCGGGAGCCCGCAGCGGTATCCAAACCTGCCCGCGGACATTTTTTTTTTCACCTGTCCGGATCCTGTTCGGGTCTTATGTCCCTGTCCAGATCTTTTCTTCTGCACTGCGTATGCAGTATATATATATATATATATATATATATATATATATATATATATATATATATATATATATATATATATATATATATATATATATATATATATATATATATATATATATATATATATATATATATATATATATATATTTTTAACCCCTGCTTTCCTACAGTATCCGTGGCCCGTCTGCAACTGAATCGCAGGCTGGCCGTGGATTGGACGGCTTCCATTGACTTCAATAGAAGCCATCCATGCGGGAACCACAGGAAAATGGAGTATGCTGTAATTTGTTTTCCGGGCGAAAAGGTCTGCAAAAGAAATGCTTGCTTTAATGCATTTGCAGGATGACCATGCATCCCTATGGGGGCCTTGATTTGCGGATCGACTATGCGGATTTGGCAAATCAAACCTGCCTGTGGACATTGGGCCTTAGGGATTCTGTCTGGAGACTGTCAGAAGTGCAGAAAATAGCACTGTGATCAAACCCCCGAACGGAACCATTCATTTGCATTGGTGAAACAAACATAAGTTTAGTGTCCGTTTGACGAATTCTTTTGTAAGGAGGACATCAAAGTGGTGCTCGTTTTGCTAATGAGTGTGAACAGTTCCAACTGGAATCAATGATCTGCCCACGTAATGCATTGACATTCTGGGTCCTTATAGGAGATCTTTTTTTCAAGGTGGTACTACTGCTCTTTATTCCTCCCTCACTGTCTTGTCTGTTGCCTTGTTCAAAATATATTTTTTCCCATTTTCCTCCTTTAAAACCTAGGTGCATCTTATAACAAAATAGCAATTTTATGGGGAACAATGCTATTTTCATCAATCCAATAGACCCGATTCTATATAAAAAGGTAAAGCCATTGACATATCCTGATGATGAGAGCTTTTGTTGGTCTGCTTTACAAAGTAATGGAATCTATTGGAAAATTACTTTTTGCAGCATTTAATTTGCAATGAAAGATTTTCTGATGTTACAATAACTACCCTCCCCCAATCACAACCATCAAGTACCATGTTCTGCACAATTCATCCTAAACACATTGGAAATCAAGGTTTTTATTCTATCGATAGAAGCTGTACATCCACATTTTTCTACAATAAACATCCTATGCCACCGAATTTACAGAATAAAACGATCTTCCTAACCTCCACTTCTGTTAAAGATTACCCGAGGCCACGCAGCTACGCAGTCCCTCCACCCCATTGTTAGTTCAAGGATTCCCATTGGATTTGCAGTAAACAATTCACAATCAATGAGAGAAAATTTGCTCTGCTGCCAGATGCATCCCAGATTCCAGGCCGTACTGCTTTCTACACCGGCTTCTTTCTTTATAGGTCTTAAGGCCATTTTTTTGTATTCGGATCAAAATTTGATTTTGGGTGCAGATATTCAGGATGCATTACTAACTACGGCTTGCAGCAGTAGCCACAAGGCAATATAAGTTACCGACATACCTTCATTACATGCAATAAATAATTACTCACAATTTTAAGTGAAATATGACTTGAAAGGTTAATTAAATTCTGTACAAATTATAAAACATAGAACACAGTAAGGTGTTTTTTTTCTGTTTTTAAAAACACACAGTGCAAAGGAATTTGAATAGATTCTGTGGCTTGACATAAAATTAGATTGTTTTTACTGCTCATGATTTAGAAGCAGCACTGTGGACCCCAACTAACACCGAAACTCTCGGAACTGCATTAAGGAAAAACAAGTACCTCATCATGAAAGATAATCTAGAATGATGAAGTACATGTTTGATAACCTCTAATCTAGAAAGAAAATCATCAAATGTAATGTTACCTCATGAGGTCCTTTCTATTAATTAGGGCTTTCATGTATTCGGAGAGCTTTTTCTGCATTAATGCCAGACGCAGCCATGCCCGCCCTCTGCCCACGGGGGTTCTAGCAGCAAAAAGAAATAAATTCAGCATCAAAATACACAATAATGAGAATTATTTAAACACTTTAAAACAATCAACAAGTTGCTACAGATCACATCTAGTACATGGGGGTAAATATTACACGGTTTAATCATAACATGAATATGGACATCCAAAATGATAAACCATAAACATATTAAAATAGAAATGCTTAATAAATTGCTTAAAAGTGGTTTTTATACTGAACATAATTCTTCCTCTTTCTGGTCATGGAATATTTTGAACAGTTTTGGCCTTCGGTACTGAAAGACACATCAGAGCTTGAGCGAGTACAAAGACGGGCAGCTAAAGTAATAAATGGAGTGGGCGGACTATAATACTCAGACATTGGGGTTATATAGTTTAGAAAAAAAAGGGGGGTTGAGGGGTGACCTAATAACTATGTATAATATATCAGGGGACAATACAGAGATCTCTCCCATAATCATTTATACCCAGGAGTGTGACCATAACGAGGGGGCGCCCTCTATATCTAGAGGAAAGAAGGTTTCTTCACGGATACAGAAGGGGGTTCTTTACTGTAAGAACAATGAGTCTATGGAACTCTCTGCCTGAGGACATGGTAATGACAAATTTGATAAAAGTTCAAGGGCCTCAACGTCTTTCTTGAGCAATACAATATTATAGGTTATAATTAGAGATGAGTGAGCACCAAAATGCTCGGGTGCTCGTTACTCGAGTCGAACTTCCCGCGATGCTCGAGGGTTCGTTTCGAGTAACAAACCCCATTGAAGTCAATGGGCGACCCGAGCATTTTTGTATGGGACCTATGTTCAAGAATGTTCAAAATTCAAGAAAGTGAAGGGAAAGACACAGAAACGGATAGGGCAGGCGAGGGGCTACATGTTGGGCTGCATCTCAAGTTCCCAGGTCCCACTATTAAGCCACAATAGCGGCAAGAGTGGGCCCCCCCCCCCAACAATTTTTAATTCTGAAAAACCCTCATTAGCAAGGCATACCTTAGCTAAGCACCACACTACCTCCAACAAAGCACAATCACTGCCTGCATGACACTCCGCTGCCACTTCTCCTGGGTAACATGCTGCCCAACCGCCCATTTCAGTATTAGTAGCAGTCAAGACAGGCCCCAGTAACAATTCCAAAGCAGCAGTATAGGGGGAGCACAGTATTAGTTCCATTTCAGTAGTAGTAGCAGTCTAGACAGGCCCCAGTAACATATCACTAGCAGCAGTATAGGGGGGAGCACAGTATTAGTTCCATTTCAGTAGTAGTAGCAGTCTAGACAGGCCCCAGTAACATATCACTAGCAGCAGTATAGGGGGAGCACAGTCTTAGTTCCATTTCAGTAATAGTAGCAGTCAAGACAGGCCCCAGTAACAATTCCGAAGCAGCACTATAGGGGGAGCACAGTATTAGTTCCATTTCAGTAGTAGTAGCAGTCAAGACAGGCCACAGTAACATTCCCGTTGCAGCAGTTTAGGGAGATAACAGTCTCTTTCACATTTCAGTAGTTGCAGTATAGACAAGGCCCCAGTTACATTTATGTAGCAAAAGCGTAGGCCAACCCCACACACCTTGCTGTACCATGAGTGCAGGCGAAGCCCATAAAAATTACTAGGATTACACTGTAGGCGAGGGCCCAAAAAAATTGGTGTACCAACAGTACTAATATACCTCAGAAAAATTGCCCATGCCCAACCAAGAGGGCAGGTGAAACCCATTAATCGCTTTGGTTACTGTGGCTTAATTTGTAACTAGGACTGGAGGCAGCCCAGTTAAAATAAAAATTGGTTCAGGTGCAAGTTTCAACGCTTTAATGAGAATTGAAACGTATAAACATTGTTTACAAAAGTCATATGACTGAGCCTTGTGGGCCTAAGAAAAATTGCCCGTTCGGCGTGATTACGTGAGGTTTCAGGAGGAGAAGCAGGGAGAGGAGGATGAATATAATACACAGATTGATGAAGCTAAAAGGTCCCCGTTTTTTATGGTGATAGAGAACGATGCTTCCATCTGCGGGTGCAGCCTACATATTGTTTAGGTACCGCTGCTGTCCGCTGGTGGAGAAGAGAAGTCTGGGGAAATCCAGGCTTTGTTCATCTTTATGAGTGTAAGCCTGTCGGCACTGTCAGTTGACAGGTGGCCACACTTATCCGTGCTGATTTCCCCCAGCCGCACTAAACACCCTCTCTGACAAGACGCTAGCCGCAGGGCAAGCAAGCACCTCCAGGGCATACAGCGCGAGTTTAGGCCACGTGTCCAGCTTCGACACTCAGTAGTTGTACCTTGCAGAGGCGTCACGGAGGATGGTCGTGCGATCAGCTACGTACTCCCTCACCATCCTTTTACAGTGCTCCTGCCGACTCAGCCTTGACTGGGGAGCGGTGACACAGTCTTGCTGGGGAGCCATAAAGCTGGCAAAGGCCTTGGAGAGTGTTCCCCTGCCTGCGCTGTACATGCTGCCTGATCTCCGCGCCTCCCCTGCTACCTGGCCCTCGGAACTGCGCCTTCTGCCACTAGCGCTGTCGGATGGGAATTTTACCACCAGTTTGTCCACCAGGGTCCTGTGGTATAGCATCACTCTTGAACCCCTTTCCTCTTCGGGTATGAGAGTGGAAAGGTTCTCATTATACCATGGGTCGAGCACTGTGTACACCCAGTAATCCATAGTGGCCAGAATGCGTGTTACGCGAGGGTCACGAGAAAGGCATCCTAACATGAAGTCAGCCATGTGTGCCAGGGTACCTGTACGCAACACATGGCTATCCTCACTAGGAAGATCACTTTCAGGATCCTCCTCCTCCTCCTCAGGCCATACACGCTGAAAGATGACAGGCAAGCAGCATGGGTACCCTCAGCAGTGGGCCCGGCTGTCTCTTCCCCCTGCTCCTCCTCAGGCTCCTCCCCCTCCCCTTCCTCAACGCGCTGAGATATAGACATGAGGGTGCTCTGACTATCCAGCGACATACTGTCTTCCCCCGCCTCCGTTTCCGAGCGCAAAGCGTCTGCCTTTATGCTTTGCAGGGAACTTCTCAAGAGGCATAGCAGAGGAATGGTGATGCTAATGATTGCAGCATCGCCGCTCACCATCTGGGTAGACTCCTCAAAGTTTCCAAGGACCTGGCAGATGTCTGCAAACCAGGCCCACTCTTCTGTAAAGAATTGAGGAGGCTGACTCCCACTACGCCACCCATGTTGGAGTTGGTATTCCACTATAGCTCTACGCTGTTCATAGAGCCTGGCCAACATGTGGAGCGTAGAGTTCCACTGTGTGGGCATGTCGCACAGCAGTCGGTGCACTGGCAGATTAAACCGATATTGCAGGGTCCGCAGGGTGGCAGCGTCCGTGTTGGACTTGCGGAAAGGTGCGCCGGGTCAGTCACACACGGTTTAATCTGCCAGTGCACCGACTGCTGTGTGACATGCCCACACGGTCTGACAAGTGTGGGTAGCTTTTCAGAAACCGATGAACCACCAAATAAAAGACGTGAGCCAGGCATGGCACGTGCGTGAGGCTGCCGAGCTGCAGAGCCGCCACCAGGTTACGGCCGTTGTCACACACGACCATGCCCGGTTGGAGGCTCAGCGGCGAAAGCCAGCGGTCGGTCTGCTCTGTCAGACCCTGCAGCAGTTCGTGGGCCGTGTGCCTCTTCTCTCCTAAGCTGAGTAGTTTCAGCACGGCCTGCTGACGCTTGCCCACCGCTGTGCTGCCATGCCGCGCGACACCGACTGCTGGTGACATGCTGCTGCTGACACATCTTGATTGCGAGACAGAGGTTGCGTAGGAGGAGGAGGGTGGTTTAATGGAGAAAGCATACACCGCCGCAGATACCACCACCGAGCTGGGGCCCGCAATTCTGGGGGTGGGTAGGACGTGAGCGGTCCCAGGCTCTGACTCAGTCCCAGCCTCCACTAAATTCACCCAATGTGCCGTCAAGGAGATATAGTGGCCCTGCCCGCCTGTGCTTGTCCACGTGTGCGTTGTTAAGTGGACCTTGCCAGTAACCGCGTTGGTGAGGGCGCGTACAATGTTGCGGGAGACGCGGTCGTGCAGGGCTGGGACGGCACATCGGGAAAAGTAGTGGCGACTGGGAACAGTAGCGCAGGGCCGCCGCCGCCGCCATCATGTTTTTGAAAGCCTCCGTTTCCACAAGCCTATACGGCAGCATCTCCAGGCTGATCAATTTGGCTATGTGCACGTTTAATGCTTCAGCGTGCGGGTGCGTGGCGGCGTACTTGCGCTTGCGCTCAAACAGTTGCGCTAGCGATGGCTGGATGCTGCGCTGAGAGACATTGCTAGATGGGGCCGAGGACAGCAAAAGTGAGGGTGTGGGTGCAGGCCAGGAGACGGTCGTGCCTGTGTCCTCAGAGGGGGGTTGGATCTCAGTGGCAGGTTAGGGCACAGGGGGAGAGGCAGTGACGCAAACCGGAGGCGGTGAATGGCCTTCGTCCCACCTTGTGGGGTGCTTGGCCATCATATGCCTGCGCATGCTGGTGGTGGTGAGGCTGGTGGCTCCCCGGCTGATCTTGGCGCGACAAACCTTGCACACCACTGTTCGTCGGTCGTCTGCACTCTCAGTGAAAAACTGCCACACCTTTGAGCACCTCGGCCTCTGCAGGGTGGCATGGCGCAAGGGGGCGCTTTGGGAAACAGTTGGTGGATTATTCGGTCTGGCCCTGCCTCTAACCCTGGCCACCGCACTCTTCCAACCTGCCCTGCTGCTGCACTTGCCTCCCCCTCTGAAGACCTGTCCTCAGTAGGCTTAGCAAACCAGGTGGGGTCAGTCACCTCATCGTCCAGCTGCTCTTCCTCCGAATCCTCTGTGCACTCCTCCCTGGGACTTACTGCCCTTACTACTACCTCACTGATAGACAACTGTGTCTCGTCATCGTCCTCCTCACCCACTGGAAGCTCTTGAGACAGTTGCCGGCAGTCCCCAGTCTCCTCACCCGGATCCCGGGAACTTTCCAAAGGTTGGGCATCGGTCATGAGAAACTCCTCAGGTGATAGAGGATCCATTTTTTCGCACTCAAGGCCGAGACCCGAGAACAGTTCCTGGGAGCCTGCCTGCTCTTCTGAATGTGTCATTAGCTGGGAGGGAGGAGGCTGGGAGAAGGGAGGAGCAGCAGCCAGAGGATTCAGGGATGCAGCAGTGGACGGCGTAGAAGACTGGGTGGTGACGGTGGATAGTTTGCTGGATGCACTTTCTGCCATCCACGACAGGACCTGCTCACACTGCTCAGTTTATAATAAAGGTCTACCACGTGGACTCATTAATTGTGAGATGAATCTGGGGCCCCCAGAAACTTGCCTCTCTCCTAATCCCGCAGCAGTAAGCTGCGATACACCTGGACCAGGAGCTCGGCCTGTGCCCACACCCTGACTTGGGCCTCCGCGTCCTCGCCCACGTCCTCTAGGCCTACCCCTACCCCTCAGCATGGTGTATTACGAGTAGAGCAGAAACAGAACGCTGTAATTAAATGTGCCGCTTATTGGCCTGTGGTTGGAGGTTGACTTCGCTTATGAAGCATACAGCAGAACCAGGAAACAATTATGCGCAAGCCTGTAGTCAGACCTAGGTGCGTATGACTGAGCTACTGGAATTCACAGGGCAGAACCAGTCAAGTGGCCAAAGGCCAGTGGTAGGCCTTAAGTATTTTGCTTCAATTTTTTAAAATGGTGAGGTGAAAAACCAGACAGACACCGTATGCAGCGTATATGTGTATACTCTTTCCCTCTGGCGGGATGATGGCGATCATGTAACGGACACAGCAGAGCCAGGAAACAATTATGCGCAAGCCTACTGTAACGCTTAGCTGGGTAATAATGAGCGACTACTACCCCCAGCAGACACGCAGTAAACTGTAGACGGTCACAGGCTTGGCTGTGTAATAATGAGCGACTACTACCCCCAGCAGACACGCAGTAAACTGAAGACGGTCACAGGCAGCTCAAATATAGTATTTTCTCCCCAATTTTTGGGAAAAAGCCCACTGCCTATATAGCCTGTATATGGATTTCCCTGTTGGAGGATGACTGTGGTTATTGAAAGCACAGTACAGCCAGAAAAAATTATGTGCACGGCTGCAGTAACACCTAGCTGGGTAATAGTGAGCGACTACTACCCCCAGCAGACACCCAGTAAACTGAACACGGTTACAGGCAGCCCAAAGATTTATTTTTCCAATTCTTTTGAAAAAGCCCACTGCTTTTATAGCCAGTATATCTCTTTCCCTGTACCACTGTCCCTGCCTCACCAGTATTGCCCCTATACTGAGTAAAATGACTGCAGACTGAGGACGCTATGGTCTGCACGCCCAATATACAAAAAAAAATAAAAAAATGTGCAAAACTGCTAAAAGCAGCCTCGACAGTACTACACGCGGTCAGATATGGCCCTAAGAAGGACCCTTGGGGTTCTTGAAGACGAAGATAACAGCCTAACACTCTCCCTATAGCAGCTACAGCAGGACGGCACTTTCCCTAATGTCTCTCAGCATGCATCTGTGGCGAGCCGCAGCCGACCCCAGTTTATATACTCGGGTGTTAGCTGATCTCCCCAGCCACTCACTGCAGGGGGGTGGGATAGGGCTGGAACTTCACAGGAGGAAGTTGTAATGCCTTCCCTGTGTTTCTATTGGCCAGAAAACGGCGCAAACTTTTCTGGGAAGAAAATGGAAGTGACTCGAACACCGCGTGGTGCTCGTCTCAAGCAACGAGCATCTCGAGTACCCTAATACTCGAACGAGCATCAAGTTCGGACGAGTACGCTCGCTTATCTCTACTTATAATCATTAAGAACTTGAAAAAGGGTTGGTTACATGGGAATTATTCTGATTGCCAAATTGGAGTCAGGAAGGAATTTTTCACTTAAAATGTGGAAATTGGCTCTTACCTCTTTTTTTGCCTTCCTCTGGATCAATATGGGGGGAGGGCAGGGAGTTAATAGGCTGAACTGGATGGACACGTCTTTTTCAGACTTGCATCCTCTGTTACTAAAGTAAGTGATGACAGGTTGTTAGAATATGCCACCACTGATTGTTGGGGGTCTGATTGACAGGTGCTCCACCAATTTACAAAATGAAGGGGCCAGCTTCTTCATGGATTTTATATAGAACAGACTGCCGTTACATTAAATAAAGGGAGCATCACTTTATTAAAAGAATAAACAAATACTGCAGTTGTTATGGAAAATGCCACTTACCTGAGACCAGGAAGGTCCTTTACACTAGCTGTTATCTCTGCTGCTTCTGGTACAAGTTTTTCCACCAGTTCCAAAGGACCCCAAAACGATTTATTCTGTCCTAGAAAGGTCTTCTTAGCTAACAAAGAACAGCATATTCCAAATGAAATGTGCCTTCTATACTGCATCATGTAAAGTGAAAAGATCAACTAGCCTTACAAGAAAATGTGGTCATAAGAAGGTGGTCGAGTTCTTACCTTTTAATCCGTGTTTCAGACAATGCTCCATCACTACAAAGAACTGCTGCAAAGGTGCATAGTCCGAATCCAGGGTCCGACCCAGATTCAGAGCGGACTCAATTAAGCCCTTTATACTCAACTTTGCCATATTCATAAGATTCATTCGTTCGTTAGCCATGAGATAATTGGGATCTGGAGAAAAAAACGACAAAAAGATAGAGATCACGGATTAAAGTACATATACTCAATGTTAAAGTTACAAACTTGTTGCCCTCTAAAAGTTTAGGTAGCTTGCCAGTCCTTATAAATCGGTTTCATTTTCTTGCACTTGTGGCATAATAGAAGAATCTAGTTACTGTACTGTTTCTAGCAAGCTCAGGCAGCTCAAACTTCGTATATGTTGTTGGAATATCAGACTGGATGCTTGACAGACGGTTATCAGATTTTGGCTTCAAAGAGAAGACAAAACCAAGGAAATGAGCTGACACTACAGAAACCAGGATTACAACTCACTGTTTCTTTCAACAGCTCTGAATATATACAAGTGAGAGACAGACGCGTTCTGTGTCTGTTCAAGTCAAATTGCTATTTTTCACTAAAGTATCCCAATAGGGTGGTCATTGTTCCCCTCTATACACAGGTGAGCGAATAATTACAGGCCACTGATCCAACACCTGCTATTAAATAGAATTGGTGGCTGTACTTAAAGGGGTTGTCTCACAGCAGCAAGTGGGGTTATACACTTCTGTATGGCCATATTAATGCACTTTGTAATATACATCGTGCATTAAATATGAGCCATACAGAAGTTATTCACTTACCTGCTCCGTTGCTGGCGTCCTCGTCGCCATGGTTCCGTCTAATTTCGGGGTCTTCTTGCTTCTTAAGACGCGCTTGCGCAGATCCATCTTCTCCCTTCGGCTCCGCTCGGCAGCATCGCCAATTTGGCTCCGCCCCCTTGTACGCGTCATCACGTAGCTCCGCCCCATGATGTGTGCCGGTTCCAGCCTCCTGATTGGCTGGAATCGGCACGTGACGGGGGCGGAGCTACGCGATGATGCGTACAAGGGGCGGAGCCAAATCGGCGATGCTGCCGAGCGGAGCCTAAGGGAGAAGACGGATCTGCGCAAGCGCACCTAAAGAAGCAAGAAGACCCCGAAATTAGACGGAACCATGGCGACGAGGACGCTAGCAACGGAGCAGGTAAGTGAATAACTTCTGAATGGCTCATATTTAATGCACGATGTATATTACAAAGTGCATTAATATGGCCATACAGAAGTGCTTAACCCCACTTGCTTTCGCGAGACAACCCCTTTAAGAGCAGGATAGAGGTTGAGTTTAATACAAAATAATTGGAATTAGGCACCTACATATTTATGAGGCAGCTTTTTAAAATCAACTAGATTCAAATATATAAAGTTTAAAAGGTTTCAGGGCACATAATGTAGACTGTTTGCAAGCTCATCGCACTCAGGAAGGAGAGATTATATTAACAATTAAGGTTATGTTCACAACTCATTTGGGATTTCCATTTTCATGTTTTTTTTAATGGGAGTTTTTTTAACTAAATTTTTTTAACTGATCAATCCTATGCCAGAAACTGACGACTCTCAACATACCCCATTGGCTTTATAGGGGGATCTGATTGGATTGTGTCAGACCTGCATTGGACACAGTAGAGCCTCCAACGTAGGGGTGAACAAAGCCTAAAGGCCCATTTAGACAACGATTATCGCTCAAAAGCCATTTTTTGAGCGATAATCATTGCGTGTAAATGTGCCCATCTTTCACTGTTCGGCCGAACTATGGAATTTAGTTCTGCCTGAAAACCATTGTTCAGCAGAACAGCTGATAAACAGGACCCCACGCTGTGCTCTGCCTGCAGAGAGAGAACAGCAGATTGCATTGTATCAGCTGTTCTCAGCTGTCAGCCCTGATGTAGAACAAAGTAAAAGTAATCAAGGAACAGCGGGTGGTCTGTTCCCTGATTACAACTCCTGGCGGCTAACACGCTGCTACTTGATACGAATAGGCATTAGTCCGAAGTAGTAATATATGCAAGATGATCGTTCAAAAGCCATCTCTTTAACGATCATCTTTGCAGTGTAAATGCACCTTAATGCCTCAAACAACTGAAATACTTAATAGAATGAAAACAAGAAATATCCACATCCGATACCAAGGCTATAAATTGGAAGTGGAATGATTGTTGCAAATTTGATACTTAAAAAAAAAAAAACAAAAAGGTCTGTTCCATTCTACGGTATGTGAAAAAAAAAAAAACAAACAAAAAAAAACAAAAACACACCCTGCACTCTTGAGCTGATGTTCCCCTGGCTGTCAGTGACGACATTTTATCCAAAGATGGCAGCAGGAACGTTCAGGTGCAGAAAAACAGGTGTCATAATCTTTATTCCATCATCAGTAATCACGCAACGTTTCGGCCGTTACAAACAGCCTTTGGATAAAGTGTTGTGATTTTTGGAAAACCTGGGTCCGTTTCCTGGTTAACGGCTGTGCAGGGAGAGCCTCCCCTTGGATAAGGGTTTGCTGTAGTGCTGCAGGCACTTATGTGTTGTTGGAGTGTCAGTGACGACATGGCACGGCATGCAATTTGCAATGCGAAGTCTCCCATTGAAAACAATAAGGAGCAATTGCCAATCCTCAGACACAGCCGAAAGCACACAGAATGGGAACTTTACTAAAGAGATGGCAGTTTTTTTTGACTGGAAAACACCTTGCATTCCCCCATGCAAAAACACGCTGGACAGCGTAATATCAACTTGTTTTCATGGCCCAATATCGCACTCGTCCGTGTGTAGGAAGCCTAAGGGCGCATTGAAATGCTCGAGAATCTTAAATGCAACGCAAATCAGACAGCACATG
The DNA here is from genome assembly GCF_035609145.1 of Eleutherodactylus coqui. Lineage (NCBI taxonomy): Eukaryota > Metazoa > Chordata > Amphibia > Anura > Eleutherodactylidae > Eleutherodactylus > Eleutherodactylus coqui. The sequence goes on from NC_089843.1 coordinate 187,006,134, forward strand.
GAAACCCATATGTGTGCAGTCTGTTCTTGCATGTCATATTCTTATCCAGGATACAGATGAGAAAAGACATACAATTGTTTTTTTTTTTTTCAAATCCAAAAACATACAATTGTTTTTCACACAAACTATTGGTCCACATAGAAAAAAAAATGTTACTATGTATAGCCTCAAACTATAATGGGTCAGTGTGTTGTCCATGAAATACAGGGACAGCCCATGGATAGAAAATATGTCCATATGAATAAAGCTTTAAAGTCCCATTCAGTCAGGACATCAGTCGTCTAAACCAGTGGTCCCCAACCTTTTTGGCACCAGGGACCGGCTTCAAGCAAGACCATTTTTACAAGGCCTGGCAGGGTTGGGCGGGGCTTTGGTTATATGGGGCGGGGTTATGAAGGGGGTAGGAGTTTAGTGCATTCTTATTTAATTATGACATTTAGAATGTCCTGGCAGTGCACACATAGGGCAGTATATAATCTATCCCCCCCCAGCACACACATAGGGCAGCATATAATTTATCCCCCCACCCCTCAGTAATAGACAGCCCCCACCTCTCAGTAATTAGCAGCCCCACCCCTGTAATAAGTAGCTCCCACCCCCAGTAAAAAGCAGCCCCCCCGTATTAGGCAGGTCCCCCCCCCAGTAATAGACAGCACCCCCCCAGTAATAGGCAGCCCCCCCCAGTAATAGGCAGCCCCTTTCCCTGTAATAAGTAGCCCCCACCCCCCCAGTAATAAGCAGCCCCCCCAGCAAGCAATCCCCCCAGTAATAAGCAGGCCCCCCCCAGTAATAGGCAGCTCCCCCCCAGTAATAGGCAGGTCCCCCCCCAGTAATAGGCAGGTCCCCCCGTAATAGACAGCGCCCCCCCCCCCCAGTAATAGGCAGCCCCTTCCCCTGTAATAAGTAGTCCCCCTCCCAGTAAGCAATCCCCCCAGTAATAAGCAGGTCCCCTCCAGTAACAAGCAGCCCCACCCCAGTAATAAGCAGCCCCTTCCCCTGTAAGCAGCCCCCCAGTAATAGGCAGCCCCTTCCCCTGTAATAAGTAGCCCCCCCAGTAATAAGCAGGTCCCCCCCAGTAATAGGCAGCCCCTTCCCCTGTAATAAGCACCCTTCCCCCCGTAATAGGCAGCCCCCCAAGTAGTAAGCAGTCCCCTAACCCATATACTTACTACAGCGTCGCTCTCTGTCTGCTTGCCCTAACGTCAGTGTGCAGTCCGGAACGTTCCCTCCCCGAGTCCTCTCCTGCGGAACTAATGAGCAGGGGACTCGGGGAGGAGAATCCTGGCTGCACACTGAGGTCAGTGTGTGCCGGGATGAGCGTGATTACCAGCGCTTCAGTGGTCAGCGGCGTCAGCATGCCGCGGGCCACATAACACAAGGCAGCGGGCCAGATTCGGCCCGCGGGCCTTTTGTTTAGAGCAAAGTTCCCGGCGGTGCCACAGACCGGCGCTAAACACCCAACGGCCCGGCCGCGGTCCGGTGGTTGGAGCCCCTGGTCTAAACGACTGCATGAGCGCTGATGTCATCGCTAAGGTAGTTAGAGCTCACACAGAGCGTTTAGACAGACTTCACCGCTCAATCGTGGGCATCTCACTCAGTGCTTCACCTTTCTGTAAAATACTGAGCGTTTACACGCAGTGAGATGCCCGCAATCCAGCGGTTTTATTATGCTGACTGAAAGTCAGCGATAACGAGTAGAGATGAGCGAGCACACTCGTCCGAGCATTAGGGTGTTCGAGATGCTCGTTACTCGAGACGAGCACCATGCGGTACTCGAGTCAATTCCATTTCCTTCCCTGCATGTTTAGCGACATTCTTTAGCCAATAGACATGCAGAGAAGGCATTACCACTTTCTCCTGTGACGTGCCAGCCCTATCCCACCCCCTGCAGTGAGTTGCTGGCGAGATCAAGTGACCGCCGAGTGCTTAAAGCGGTCCCACCCGCAGCTCGCCTCAGGCACACACTGGGAGAGCGTAGAGAAAGTGCTGCTGCTTATTCAGGGATAGTGTTAGTGTAGAATCCTGTCCTCAAGAACCCCAATGGTCCTTCTTAGGGCCACATCTGACCGTGTGCATAACTGCGTGGCTGGCTGGGAGCAGTTTTGCACAATTTTTTTAAATCTCGGGCTGTGCAGGCTATTACAGCTGTAGCGTTCTAAGTCTGCAGTGTGTAATACAGAGTATAGGGAAAGTGCTGCTGAGATAGAGACAGTGGTAGTGTAGGATCCTGTCTACAAGAACCCCAATGGTCCTTCTTAGGGCAACCTCTGATAGTCTGCAATTTACAGGGTGTCTGGTGGGAGTTGTAGTGCATCACTATTGCACAGCTAGGCCTGTTTGCAGCCTTCCGTATAATTTTTTTTTTCTGGCTGCAGTTTGCGTTACAATACCGCTCTCAGCCTTAAACTGTACGCCAATAATTCCATTAATTTTTAAACAGGTCTGTGTCTGCAGTGAACTTAACGCACAGCGTACGGCCACAGCCACTGATAGAGGGAAAGTCATATACACACTATATAGCCTGTATTTTTTTTCAAAAAGAAAGAAAAAAAACCCTCCATCGTTGCCCTATCTCTGACTGTCTGAAATTTACAGGGTGTCTGGTGGGAGTTGTAGTGCATCACTATTGCACAGCTAGGCCTGTTTGCAGCCTTCTGTATTCTTTGTTTCTGCCTGGAGTTAGCGTTACAATACCGCTCTCAGCGTGATAGTGTATGCAAATAATTCCATAATTATTTACACCGCTCTGTGTCTGCTCTATTCGTAATCCACCATGCTGAGGGGTAGGGGGTCGAGGACGTGGACAACCAAGTGAGGGTGTGGGCACAGGCCTAGTTCCTGGTCCAGGTAAATCATAGCCGGCTGCTGCGGGTTTAGGAGAGAGTCAAGTTTCTGGGGTTCCCAGCTTCATATCACAATTTATGGGTCCACGTGGTGCTTACAAACAGAGCAGTGTGAGCAGGTCCTGTCGTGGATGGCAGAAAATGCATCCAGCAATGTATCGACCACCCAGTCTTCTACGCAGTCCACTGCTGCAACTCTGAATCCTCTGGCTGCTGCTCCTCCCTCCCAGCCTCCTCACTCCATGAAAATGACACATTCTGATGAGCAGGCAGACTCCCAGGAACTGTTCTTGGGTCCCTGCCTTGATTGGGAAAAAAATGGTTCCTCTCTCACCTGAGGAGTTTGTCTTGACCGATGCCCAACCTTTGGAAAGTTCCCGGGGTCCGTGTGATGAGGCTGGGGACTTCCGGCAACTGTCTCAAGAGCTTTCAGTGGGTGAGGACGACGATGATGATGAGACACAGTTGTCTATCAGTGAGGTAGTAATAAGGGCAGTAAGTACAAGGGAGAGTCACACAAAGGATTCGGAGGAAAAGCAGCTGGACGATGAGGTGACTGACCCCACCTGGTTTGCTAAGCCTACTGAGGACAGGTCTTCAGAGGAGGAGGCAAGTGCAGCAGCAGGACAGGTTGGAAGAAGCAGTGGGGTGGCCACGGGTAGAGGCAGGGCCAGAGCGAAGAATCCCCCAACTGTTTTACAAAGCACCCCTTCGCGCCAAGCCACCGTGCAGAAGCCTAGGTGTTCAAAGGTGTGGAGGTTTTTCAGTGAGAGCACGGACGACCGACGAACAGTGGTGTGCAACCTGTGTCGCGCCAAGATCAGCCAGGGAGCCACCACCAGTATGTGCAGGCATATGATGGTCAGGCACCCCACAAGGTGGGACGAAGGCCGTTGACTGCCTCCGTGTCACACCACTGCCTCTTCCCCTGTGCCCCAACCTGCCACTCAGATCCAACCCCCCTCTCAGGACACAGGCACGAGCGCTTCACGGCCTGCACCCACACAGTCACCTCCGCTATCCTCGACCCCATTAAGCAATGTCTCTCAGTGCAGCGTCCAGCTGTTGCTAGCGCAAGCGCTAAAGCGCGAATACGCCACCACGCACCCACACACTCAAGCTTTAAACGTGCACATTGCCAAATTAATCAGCCTGGAGATGCTGCGATACAGGCTTGTGGAAACAGAGGCTTTCAAAAACAATGGCGACGGCGGCAGTCCCACCTTACTCGGTCCCCAGTCACCACTATTTTTCCCGGTGTGCCATCCCAGCCCTACACCAGCACGTCTCCTGCAACATCAATCGTGCCCTCACCAACGCGGTTACTGGGAAGGTCCACTTTACCACGGACACGTGGACAAGTACTGACGGGCAGGGCCACTATATCTCCCTGACGGCAGATTGGGTGAGTTTGTTGGAGGCTGGGACCGAGGCACAGCCTAGGACCGCACACGTCCTACCCACACCCAGAATAGCGGGTCCTTCCTCAGTTCTGGTATCTGCGGCGGTCTATGCCACCTCCTACGCAACCTCTACCTCTCAATTAAGAAATGTGAGCAGCACATCGCCAGCGGTCGGTGTGGCGCAGCGCGGCAGCAGAGCGGTGGGCAAGTGTCAGGAACTACTCAGCCTAGGTGACAAGAGGCACACGGCCCCCGAACTGTTGCAGGGTCTGACAGAGCAGACCGACCTCTGGCTTTCGCCGCTGAGCCTCCAACCGGGCATGGTCGTGTGACAACGGCCGCAACCTGGTGGCGGCTCTGCAGCTCTGCAGCCTCACACAAGTGCCAGGCCTGGCCCACGTCTTCAATCTGGTGGTTCAGCGGTTTCTGAAAGACTACTCGTACTTATCTGACCTGCTCGACAAGGTGCGCTGCGTCTGCGCACATTTCCGCAAGTCCACCACGGACGCTGCCACTCTGAGGTCCCTGCAATATCGGTTTAATCTGCCAGAGCACCAACTGCTGAGCGACGTGCCCACACGGTGGAATTCTACGCTGCACATGTTGGCCAGGCTCTATGAGCAGCGTAGAGCAATAGTGGAATACCAACTCCAACATGGGTGGCGTAGTGGTAGTCAGCCTCCCCAATTCTTTACCGAGGAGTGGGCCTGGATGGCAGACATCTGCCAGGTCCTCGGAAACTTTGAGGAGTCTACCCAGATGGTGAGCGGCGATGCTGCAATCATTAGCGTGAGAAGTTCGCTGCAAGGCATGATGAGGAGGATGAGGAGGAGGATCCTGAAAGTCATCTTGCTAGCGAGGACAACCATGTCTTGCTTACTGGCACCCTGGCACACATGGCTGACTTCATGTTAGGCTGCCTTTCTCGTGACCCTCGCGTTAGACGCATTCTGGCCAACACGGATTACTGGGTGTACACCTTTCTTGACCCACGGTACAAGGAGAACCTTTCCACTCTCATTCCCAAAGAGGAAAGGGGTATGAGAGTGATGCAATACCACAGGGCCCTGGTGGACAAAGTGATACTAAACTTCCCATCTGACAGCCCTAGCGGCAGAAGGCGCAGTTCCGAGGGCCAAGTAGCAGGGGAGGCGTGGAGATCAGGCAGCATGTCCAGCGCAGCCAGGGACACACTCTCCAAGGCCTTTGCCAGCTTTATGGCTCCCCAGCAAGACTGCGTAACCACTCCCCAGTCAAGGCTGAGTCAGAGGGAGGACTGTAAAAAGATGGTGAGGGAGTACGTAGCCGATCATACCACCGTCCTCCGTGATGCCTCTGCTCCATACAACTATTGGGTGTCAAAGCTGGACACGTGGCACGAACTCGCGCTGTATGCCCTGGAGGTGCTTGCTTGCCCTGCCGCTAGCGTCTTGACAGAGAGGGTGTTTAGTGCAGCTGGGGGAATCATCACGGATAAGCGTACCCGCCTGTCAACTGCCAGTGCCGACATGCTTACACTCATAAAGACGAGCAAAGGCTGGATTTCCCCAGACTTCTCTTCTCCACTGGCGGAGAGCAGCGGAACCTAAAGATTCTTTTTGCTGCAACCGCAGATAAAAGCACGCTTCGCTATCACCGGAAAAACTTGGCATTTAGCTTTGTCAATCTGTGTCCGATATTAGTCCTCCTCCTGCTACTCCTCCTCCAGAAATAACATGTCATCGCGCTGAACTGCCAATTTTTCTGCGGCCCAAAAGGCTCATCTAACAATGTTTTTACAATTTTTAAAAGTTTCAAAAGTATGGATACTGAAGGGTTCTGTTACAAATTAAGCAACAGCGAGCTGTATCTTTCAAAAAATATTTATGGGTTTCACCTGCCTTCTTGGTTGATAAATTTTTCAGAGGTACACTTGTACTCTTGGTACACTAATTTTTTCGGGCCCACGCTTACACTCATGGTACCCCAATGTTTCAGAGGTTGGCCTATACTATTACTATAGAAATTTTACTGGGGTCTGCCTGCCTACACTTCTGCTACAAGATTGTTACAGGGGTATGCCTACACTGCTGCTACAAAAAGGTTACAGGGGTCTGCCTATACTGCTGCCACAAAAATGTTACAGAGGTCCCCCTATATTTCTGCCACATAAATGTTACAGGGGTCTGCCTATACTGCCGCTACATAAATGTTACAGGGGTCTGCCTATATTGCTGCTACCAAAATGTTACAGGGGTCTGCCTATACTCCTGCTACCAAAATGTTACAGGGGTCTGCTTATACTCCTGCTACCAAAATGTTACAGGGGTCTGCCTATACTCCTGCTACCAAAATGTTACAGGGGTCTGCCTATACTCCTGCTACCAAAATGTTACAGGGGTCTGCCTATACTCCTGCTACCAAAATGTTACAGGGGTCTGCCTATACTCCTGCTACCAAAATGTTACAGGGGTCTGCCTATACTCCTGCTACCAAAATGTTACAGGGGTCTGCCTATACTCCTGCTACCAAAATGTTACAGGGGTCTGCCTATACTCCTGCTACCAAAATGTTACAGGGGTCTGCCTATACTCCTGCTACCAAAATGTTACAGGGGTCTGCCTATACTTCTACGACAGAAATGGTACTGGGGTCTGCCTATACTACTGCAACCGAAATGTTACTGGGGTCTGATTATACCTTTTCTACTGGAATGTTACAGGGGTCTGTTCATACTATTGGTGTACACAGACTTCCCATCGCAGAGTTTTACCTATCTGGCCCAAAAACACTCACTAACTAGGGCATCAATTGTGGGCCGAGGCCAATATGTATTTTCTCTCGTGTTACCACAGTTATCTGAGAAACTCGTTTGGGCCACAGAAGAGGCGGATTACTGCCTTAATGAGATGTTCACAGCTGAACTAGCATTGAAGTCTGCTTCATGCCCGCGATTGCTGAGGGTTTGTGCAGAGGCCTATGTCCTCGGCGCAGTGAAAGTTTGCCATGTTTGGGCACTCTGATTTCTTCATGGTTCATGTCTTGGGTCGCATAGGACCCACCTATGCTGTGGGTGCGCACAGACTTCCCATAGCGGTGTTTTACCTGTCTGTCACAAAGTCACTGACCGACTTGGGTAGGGTGCAGAGTGCAGATGGCTTTCCCCTTGCGGTGTCGATTGAGCTATCCGACACCAACACAGAATGAATAGTGTGAGGGAACCCGGATTGCCCATTGCTATGTAACTCGCGGCACCTTGTGTATCACAGTGTGTTTGCTGGGACCGAGCCGGACCAAGGGCCCAATCACATACTTCCCACACAGGCTACAGCGGGTCCTGGTCATGGGTTCTTGGCCTTGTAAGGCCACCTCCTCCTCCTGCTTGGGGTCAGGGGATCAGCACTGGGCATCATGTATTTGCTCTCCACAGTTATCTGATACACTGGTTTGGGTCAAAGAAGAGGAGCGTTACTGCATTAATGAGACGTTCAATGCTGTACTAGCATAGAAGTCCGCTTCATGCCCGCGATTGCTGAGGGTGTGGGCTGAGGTCTATGTCCCGGGAAAATTGCAACTGCGCCAGGTTATGCCTGTGGAACTTTTTCCTGGCTAATCCAGTCATTGGAGCGGTGAAAGAAAACGTAATTGATTTACTGAGACCTTCACAGCTGAACTAGCTTCGAAGTCCGCTTCCTGCCCGCGATTGCTGAGGGTTTGTGCAGAGGCCTATGTCCTCGGCGCAGTGAAAGTTTGCCATGTTTGGGCACTCTGATTTCTTCATGGTTTATGTCTTGTGTCGCCTAGGACCCACCTATGCTGTGGGTGCACACAGACTTCCCATTGCGGTAATTTACCTGTCTGGCACAAAGACACTGACTGACTTGGGTAGAGGGCAGAATGCAGATGGCTTTCCCCTTGCGGTGTCGATTGAGCTATCCGACACTAAACACAGAATGAATAGTGTATGGGCACATGGATTCCCCATTGCTATGTAACTCGCGGCACCTTGGGTCACACAAGATGGAGGCTGGGAACGAGCTTGACCCTGGGCCCACTCACTAGGAGATCGAACGTCAATTTCTCATCAATTTTCAACAGCATTGTGGGCTATCGCCCACCCCTTTCGAAGAGGGTCGCTGCTTGGCCCTGCCAACCCTCTGCAGTGTGTGCCTCCGGTTCCTCATTGCAGACGCACTTGGAAATAGACATGAGGGTGGTGTAGCTATGAAGTGAGCGTGTGGCATGAGGGCAGCTGAAGGCTGGGCAGGGAAACTTTTGTGTGCGCTGTGGACACAGGGTCGTGCGGGGGGTTGGCCAGCATCTAACCCAGAAGAAGAGGCAGCGGTGTGACCCCCAGGCAGTGATTGTGCTTGGTTGCAGGTAGAGTGGTGCTTTGCTAAGGTGTGCCTTGCTACTGAGGGTTTGTCCAAAGTAAAAATTAGCCCTGCATGCTGCCCCTGCCCTGCCCTATCCGTTTCTGTGGTGTTTCCATGGATTTCAGGTGTTTTCTGGTTTTTCACAAGTGAAGACCTATCCGGAGCATCGGTCATATACAAAAATGCTCGAGTCGCCCATTGACTTCAATGGGGTTCGTTACTCGAAACGAACTCACGAGCATCGCGAGCACCTGAGCATTTTGGTGCTCGCTCATCTCTAAAAACGAGAAAGGAACGAATAGTACACGATTTTTTTGCATTTATACGGAACGATTATTACTCAATTTAGTTCATTTGAACACATTTTGAGTGCTCATGCAAGAACCTAAAGTGCCATCTCCCAAATTGACAAACTTGTTGTGATGTACCAGTAGTCTCTCTGGCACTCTATCCAGTCTTTTGAACATTGCTATTTAAATAAGCTAAGTGCACAAATCTAAGAACTGCATACAATATTCAAGACAGACTGGATAGTATTGCTAATTATGGAGCACTTTTAATTCATAGGAATAGTTCAGATTACTTATTCAAGTTACCGTATATACTTAAGTATAAGCCGGCTTTTTCAGCACATTTTTTATGCTGAAAGAGTCCTTCCTCGGCTTATACTCAAGTGAGGGTCTCGTGCATGATTGCTTTCAATGGGCAATGGTCTGCCAGCAACCCCTACACTGAAATCATCCCTAGTTGTGTTTTATTTTATTTTTTTTTTTTTAACTACAACATGTAAGCAAATTGAATAAAAAGATAAAACCGTGAATCCCTTTAAAACTACATCTAAAGTCACATTTAAAGGGGTTGTCCCGCTGCAGCAAGTGGGTCTATACACTTCTGTATGGCCATATTAATGCACTTTGTAATGTACATTGTGCATTAATTATGAGCCATACAGAAGTTATCAAAAGTTTTTCACTTACCTGCTCCGTTGCTGGCGTCCTCGTCTCCATGGTTGCCGTCTAATTTTCGCCGTCTAATGGCCAAATTAGACGCGCTTGCGCAGTCCGGGTCTTCTTTTCTCAATGGGGCTCCGTGTAGCTCCGCCCCGTCACGTGCCGATTCCAGCCAATCAGGAGGCTGGAATCGGCAATGGACCGCACAGAAGCCCTGCGGTCCACCGAGGGAGAAGATGCTGGCGGCCATCTTCACCGGGTAAGTAAGAAGTCACCGGAGCGCGGGGATTAAGGTAAACGCTGTCCGGTGTTCTTTAACCCCTGCATCGGGGTTGTCTCGCGCCGAACGGGGGGGGGGGGGGGGGGGGTTGAAAAAAAAAAAAAAACCGTTTCGGCGCGGGACAACCCCTTTAAGACAAAAAAAAAACGAAACAACTTCCTACACTCACTTTTCCGGTTTGCTATTAAAGCTGCGTATCTCCACTTACCTGTAGCAAATTCTGGTTGCATGCAATGCTTACATTTTTTTGTGTTAATTACCATGATTGTAGCATGTTTATGGTATCTGAACGATGCAATTCTTTTATAGAGAATAGGAAGCTTTTATTTTAGGAAGTTAGGGAAAAAAATGGGAAAGTCAAGAATTGGATTACGGTATTTTAGGTTGGTTTCACTTCTGCTTCAGCACCTCTGGTCGGGTCCAGATAAAAATACCAAAAGCCAAAAGCTGGGAGGAAAGTGGGTGAACCCCATTATAATCAATGGGGTCTGTCCAGCGCTGTTCGGTTCCATCCAGTGGGGAATGCCTACGGCCGAATGGTTCCATCTTTTCCGTTCCCAGAATAGGGCTTCTGTGCGGTCCATTGCCGATTCCAGCCTCCTGATTGGCTGGAATCGGCACGTGACGGGGCGGAGCTACACGGAGCCCCATTGAGAAGATAAGAAGACCCGGACTGCGCAAGCGCGTCTAATTTGGCCATTAGACGGCAACCATGGAGACGAGGACGCTAGCAACGGAGCAGGTAAGTGAAAAACTTTTGATAACTTCTGTATGGCTCATAATTAATGCACAATGTACATTACAAAGTGCATTAATATGGCCATACAGAAGTGTATAGACCCACTTGCTGCCGCGGGACAACCCCTTTAAATCTACTTTGTTAAAATAGATTCCGTTACTAGAACTTAATAGCCTGTACTGGTAGAGACAGAGCAAAGTTCAGTGTATCAGCCTAGATTAACTCACAGGTGTATGATAGAAAACCATCTGCAAGTTTAATTTATTTACCCCAGATTTGTGGGTTTAAAGAGGAGGAGAAAGTGTTCAGTCTTTAAAACTTGCAGATGGTTTGTATCATACACCTGCAATTTTTCGATTTCATTTTAACGGCGTTCAGTGTGCAGAATAAATAATGTGATATTATTCTGAGTCAACATGATTTTTCTTAAAGGTTAGCTTTTGTGTCGCCACATTCCAAGAGCCGTATTAATGATATTTCCCATTGCCAGAGCTCTAGCAGGCCTTGTTTTTTGCGGTATGAGCGCTAGTCTTCATTTATCTAATTTTTTGGAACATGTAAAATTTTGATCGCTTTTTATTTAATTTTTTCTAGTAGCAAGATAACAAAATCTGTAATTCTGGCATGTTTTTAATTTTTATTTTTCACTGCATTCTCTGAGCAGTATAATGTATTAAAGTAATTCTACAGGTCAATAGGATTATGCCAATACAAAATTGTAATAGTTTTTTTCCTTTTTCATGACTTTCACACTTAAAAAAAAAAAAAAAAAAAAGCAATACAAGTTTAAATCACCCTCCTTTTGCCATATCTATAATAAAAAAATCTTAATCAAAAAAGAAATACACATTTGGTATCGCCACGTCCGTAGATGTCCGATCTATCAAAATAATGCATTATTTACCCCACAAGGTGAACGTAGTCCGAAAAAAAAATAAAGAACTCCACAAATGCACTTGTTCAGTCACCCTGTCTCCCAGAAAAAGATGCAATAAAAAGCGAACAAAAGTCGTATGTATTCCAAAATTGTACCAACTAGAGATGAGCGAGCATACTCGATAAGGCAAACTACTTGAGCGAGTAATGCCTTATTCGAGTACCTGGCCGTTCGTCTCTAAAGAGTCGGCTGCCAGCGCGGGTGACAGGTGAGTTGCAGGGGGAAGAGAGGGAGAGAGAGATCTCCTCTCCGTTCCTTCCCACTGGCACCCGAATCTTTAGAGAGGAGCGGGCAGGTACTCGAATAGTTTACCGTATCGAGTATGCTCGCTCATCTCTAGTACCAAGGTTAACTACAGGACGTCCGGCAAAAAAAAAAAAAAAGAGCCCTTGCTCAAGTACGTCGATGGAAAAATTTAAAAAAGTCATTGCGCGCAGAAGATGTAGCAGAAAATAATTTTAAAAAATTAAATGTCTTTGAAAAAAAAAAATACAAGTGCTACAGCAAAAAAAAAAAAACTATACAAGTTTGGTATCGTAGTAATTTTACTGACCTGTAGAATAAAGTTATCATGTAATTTTCGTTGCAGTTTGTGCCGTAGAAACAAAATAACATAGTAACATAGTTTGTAAGGCCGAATGAAGACAATGTCCATCTAGTCCAGCCCGTTAATGCACTGAAGGATGGTGGAATGTCGTCATTTTTCTTTCATTTTACTCTACTTAGAATTTTGTAAAAGCTTTCAGTACATTACATGGTACTTTAAATAGCACCATTAAAAAATACAACTCGCTCCGCAAAAAACAAGCCCTCATACAGCGACGTCGACGAATTAAGGAGTTGTGTTTTTTGTTTTTTTTTAAACGGAGGGGGGGGGGGGGGGGGGAAATGGGGAAAAAAGAAAAAAGGGCCGTGTCATTAAGGGGTTAAATAATGCACCAACTGCCTTCTCTGGATACCACATGTGTAATTTTATTTTTAATTTTTTTTACAAAGTAAATGGAGACAAGTGTTTTTATTTTTTAAATCATTTTTTACTTTTTTTGTCCCTTTAGGGCAGGGGTCCCCAACTCCAGTCCTCAGGGACCACCAACAGGTCATATTTTCAGTATATCCTATGGTAAGAAGAGCTGTGGCTATGTCTGAGGCACTGACAATAATTACATCACCTGTGTGATAGTGGGGGAAATCCTGATAACACGACCTGTTGGCTATCCCCGAGGACTGGAGTTGGGGAACACTGCTTTAGGGGACTTCTACAGAGACCCATCAGGACCCCCTCATCACATTCCGGAGGGAGGGGGGGGTCCGAAGGTGACAGCCCTTTACATGCTGCAGTCACAAGGACTGCAGCATGTAAAGGGTTAATACAGCAGAGATCAGAGGTTTTCTCTGATATCAGCTGTAAGAGCTGGTGCCTGGCTGTCCTCAGCCAAGCACCAGCTCTCCCTGCCACAGAGACCATCAGTTTGCTTCTGACAAGCGATGGTCTCTATGGCAACCTGTAAACAAAGCAGAACTTTAGAAGCAGGAGATTGCCGGCATTTCAGCAATATCTTCCTCCTTCTGTTTTTCAATTTCCTGGTTAGTTCTCTGTAGGACTGTGCAGGCAGAGCACAATGCTACAGCTTGTGGCATTGTGCTCTGCAGCTCCCACAGTTATACATAGCCCAGAAATCTTCCGGGCTATATCGCTATGAGCAGTGGAGCTTGTCCCGGAAAATTTCCAGGCGTGCCACTCAAGGGGTTAAAAGCTCATTTCACACAAAGGCTCATTTCGCCCATTTTTGACGTCGTTTTTTTTTTTTTTGAAAATAGGGAAGATGGAAGGAAAATAGCTTTGCAGCGCCATCTATTTGTAGGCAGCATTCCTGCAAGTCATTTTCAGACTAGAAAAACACACCAAGGGCTCTTTCACACTGGTGTGGGCGATATCGGGCCGCAAATAACAGCCAGATATCACAGTCGCCATCCACGTGAAACCTGTGGATGCGAGATGTCACGTGAAAATAGCCTCACATCACTGCAGGGATGAAGGAATCCCAACAGTGACTGTCACAGCCGTGGCAGAGGATCGCAGCATTCACCCATTGTTTTCAATGGGGACGGCGGCATCAAAAGACTGTTTTTTTTTCTCATAAACTTCTGTATAGAACGTGAAAAACGCAGAGTTTTAAAGAGTTAATATAACAAAATGAAAATTGCTACTAAAAATGCTTGTAAATGCAATGCTGCAAAAAACTATAAAAACCAAGACATTTTTCACAAGTGTTTAAAAAAAGAAGTGTATGAAGCAGCTCTAAGTCCGGATTGGCATGGCCATATTGTGATTTGCAACCAAAATAGAGCTATGTGAACTGACTCCAAGTGTACTATGACTTCAACATGCATGAATGTTTCTTGTGCTATAGGGCCCCCGCACACGGGCGGAAATTCCTCAGTGGGATTTCCTGCAGAATTTCCGTCCGTGCCCGACTGCAGAGGATTGCATTAAAAAACGGAATCCTATGCACGCAGCCGCGATTTGTCCACATAAAAGAAGAAAAAAAAAAACTCGCGGAAAACAAAACGCAGCATGTTCTATTTCTGTGTGGTCTCGCAGAGGCCTGCACAGAAATGGCACTACCGCAGCGCTGGCTCCACTCTGCGCATGCGCCGGTTGCAGCTGGCGCATCACAGAGAAGAGGAGATGCCTGGAGTGGGTGAGCCGCATGGCTGTGCAGGGGCTTGTCTGCAAGTGGCCATGGAGAAGAAAAAAAAAAAAAAGCAAACAAAACAAAAAAGAAAAAAAAAAAAAACCACAACATACTGCAGTTACGATTGCAATGTAAATATTAACAGCAGTTTACAGTTTAGCCGAAGATAATTCACCTTATTGGTCAGATTTCATTAGGGCCACGCTCACACGAGTGTATGATTACCGTATATTATGCGTGTGTTATACGCGATAATTCACAGCAAAATACATTACCATACACAGTTCCACTCATAATTACATGTAGGAATTGCGTAATATGCCAGCGCAAAAGAAACCGGCAGCATGATGCATGAGAGAGCCCATTCTCTATGGGTGTGTAATCAATGCCGCCCACTCGCAATTATATTGCATACAAGCAGCGTGTATATGCGCCGATGTGAAGTGAAAGGGAAGGAAATTTGAAGAAACAGAAAGACTGAATAAAACAGCGAAATGCGCAGTACAATTGTGCTGCCATATGCCACAAATCTAACCATTTGTATATCTGCCCGAGATGTAACTGGGCCTCCCTCACACAGGGCGTTTTGAACAGCGTTTAACGCTGCCTTTTCAGCCCAGCGCTAAACGCTGTACAACACTCCCATTCATTTTAATGGGGCTACTCACACAGGGCTGAAAACGCAGCGCCTTTCAACGCTGCGCTTGGACAGCGATGCAAGTTCCATTTTGGGGTGTTTTCAGCCCTGCGTCGCCCATTGAAATGAATGGGCAGTGGTTGCAGCACTGCTAAAAACGCGGCAACACTTGGTGCCGCGTTTTTGGCGTTAACCGCTCGCCGATTTTCGGGGTTAGGGCTTGCAATAGAAGCCCTACCCCGAAAATCAGTCCCAGATAGTTAGAGGAAAAAAAGAAAGCAATACTCACCTAGCCGCTGCAGACTGGGTTGCGGCCGCTGGTCTCTGCCGCTCATCCGTGCTTCTCTAACACTCAAGTCTATGGCCGTAGGCCAGGTTTGAGAACCCCGCCTCCAGCAATAGAGTGCTGTGATTGGTTGTCGGCGCGCTCGATGCCCAATCACAGCCCTTCATTGACCGTCTCAGCAAATCAGCTCTGGCAAGCTCTGATTGGCTGAGACAGTCAATGAAGGGCTGTGATTGGGCATCGAGCCAGTGTCGACAACCAATCACAGCACTCTATTGCTGGAGGCGGGTTCTCAAACCTGGCCTACGGCAATAGACTTGGGAGTGCAGAGGAAGCCCGGATCAGCAGCAGAGACCAGCAGCCACGACCCGGACTGCAGCGGCTAGGGGAGTATTACTTATTTTTTTTTTTCTTGACTGCGTTTTCAGCTCGGCTGAAAACGCAGCCAAAACTCTGGCATAAAGTATGCCAGTGCTGCTGAAACGCGGCGGAATCTGCAGTAAACGCAGCGTTGAAAAACGCTGCGTTTCTGCAAACGCCTTGTGTGAGGGAGGCCTGAAGGCAGTTTTGCAGTAAAACGCTAACACCATAATAAAAAAGGGTGATTATACCTACCC